>NW_025317348.1:1164626-1244626 GCF_018873765.1 Telopea speciosissima | reverse complement strand
GCTGACTAGTCGACCCAGTAGCGGGGGAGAGGGACGTTCTTGTCGTCCCGGAAGGAGAGGAACTGCTTTAGGGTAAGGTCCCCGGCTTGATGCACCGCAAGCGCCCCTTCTTCCGGAGGAAGGGGGCAGCTGCAGGAAGGGTGGGTTTCCCAATGGGGCCTTCCAAGAATGGCCTTTCCAGGGTGGGCCCCCCTCTGTCAATTGGGCGTCTCCACTACAACTAAAGTGGGACCAGCTTCGGATTGGTAGTCTGGGTAGTAGTACCAGTAGGCCCCTCCGATGATGAAGTGCTCTCAGCCGGGGGGCTTGCCCGTGGCCCGAAGGCACCGCCGGCAGGTCCAATTGGGCGATCAACTCCGGAGATCTTTCCATGGGAGAACCGATCGAGGGAGTTCCCGCTGAAACAAACCGCAGGATCCATTTCTCCACTGCGCTGCCGGCAGACTCCGAAGCTCCATTGGGGCAGGGCCGACCGGGGCTGTTTCCTGCGTATCGCAAAAAGCTACTACCGCCTGCCCGGCCCATCCTTCAAAATCATTAAGAGGAAGAGCAAACGGCAAATAACCCTCCTAGTTGTAGTGGAACACTTCGCCAATTCCACCTCGAATTTTAAAGAATAAAAATAAAAATTGTGGAGGCTTTATAACTCCATTAATGAGACGAACCAAAACCAGCTGGTCCCAAGTCTTCTCAAGTCTTTGAATCTATTTATTTTAATATTTATAGGCTATCTAACTCGTTTCTTCCTTCTTTCCTTCCTCTATCTTTCTTGTCTTCCTACTTACCTACTTACTGTTCCTTGTTGCTATCATCTAAGAAGAGGTAGAGGTCTTCTCTTAGTCTTAGAATAAGTCAGAAGGAAGACTAAGACTCCTTATGTACGATTCTATATTATGGACTTGTATAAGCATGGCTAACCAAGAAAAAGAAAGAAATACTGAACCCGGTACGGAAGAGAGTTTCTAAGAACCTTAAAGAATCATAGGCATAGAGGGCGCTAGCTAGGAATAGATTCCGGCTTAGGCTTAGTTGTCTTAGGCTTATAGGTACTAGGAATGGAGTGACTAAACCAATAGGAAAAAAAAGCTTCCCGGGAATAGGAAGCTTAAGGAAGGCATAATAGGAATAGCCTTAGGCTTTAGGCTTTGGTATTGAAGGAGGGAGCGGAGCGACCGATTTTCAAAGGAAAAAACGACTGCTTGGTCTAAGGTAGTGAGTTTGGTTCGCTGTAGTCTCGTTACGCTTAACGACTGAACTCGATGGTAGAAGGGAGGAATCAATTTTAGTCTAAGTCTTCTGAGTTTTAGGCTTAGGAATAAGAAGAATAGTGGGAAGGCGTAATAGTACTAGATTTCCCGGGGATAGGGAATAGTTGGAAGTAAGGATAGGAAGAGAGATATCTCTAAGCAAGCGTAGGCTCGGATCGGAAAGCAGTAAGGTAAGTAAGGGAGCAGAGCGACCGATTTCTAAAAGAAAGAAAAGACTATAGGACTCAAGCGCCGCCTCAAAGTTCCTTGTTCTGATCTTGCCTCAAAGGCTGCTCTATCACTGACAGTAGTGACCAAGGATGGTATTTTTGAATCAAGCTTGAGACTGTTCGGACCGGCCCTGACTCGGGAGACCGAATCGCTTCCTAGCAAATATGGTGAGCTCCCTCTTTCAAAGCAAGAAAAGAAAAATGGATAGACGTTGACTGATCAACCAAACGAGAGGGTTTGCAGGCAATAGCGACAGGGAAGGCAAACAAAACAACTCGCAGGGGAACAACGGCTTTCTTGCGTGCTTGCTTGCTGACTCCGCTCTTTATGGCTCGTTCTCTCTTTGTATTCCAGCAAACGGAGGGTGGTCTACGATCACAAACGGTGCAAACGGAGGGTGGTCTACGATCAGCGGCTTTCGCGCGAGTCGCTCAAGCGAAGAAAACTACAGGGGTGGTCGGAGACCAGCTCGACCGCAGGGTGGTCGTAGAGCAGCTAGCGCGCTCATGGAGTTGATTCTTGGGTAATCCTGGCGCCTACTAAAATAAGGGGGAGGTGGTGGTGTTTTCAGAAACCATGAAGGCAAGGTTATGGCAGCCTTTTCCCATTATAATGGTTTATGTACGATAACAATAGCTGAGGCGAGAGCACTTTTGGACGGTATTAGAATTGGTAAGGAGCTGCATCTTTTTGGGTTTAAGGTAGAAAGTGACTCGTTGCTTCTGGTGCACATGCTCCAAAAAAAGGTTCAGCCGGTTTGGACCTTAATGTATTACTGGAAGGAAATTTGGAAGCTTGTGGATGAACTGCAGATCTCTATATCTCACACATTCAGGGAAAATATTGGGGTGGCTGATGATTTGGCTAAAGCAGGATCTATCTCCCGACGAAATGAAGTGTTCCTTTCTGATTCGAGCTTACCGAGATCGATTCGGGTGAAGGTTAAACAAGATAATTTAGGCATCCTTCACTCTGGGAGAGGCGGCCCAATCTGCTGAAAACCAATCGATAGAAGAACAAAATAGTAGGCCATTTCTTCTGCTCCCCTTCACACCATTGAAGCTTATAGAGAAAGAAATTGCTTTCTCTGGCCCGATGAAATTCAACATTTTCTTCGCTCATTCGGCTTTGATTTTGTAATAGCTTCGTGAATAGAAAGGTGGAAAGCCGGCCGAATAAGCACTTTTATACTGAGTGGAGATTCCGACGGGAAGAAGTTGAAAGCCCCTACTCCTATAAAGTTGGAAAGATAAGCATTCGCTTTAGCCAAAGCCGGGACCGGGATAGAGAGATTTATATAGGCCTTGTGAGGAAAAGATTGAGATAGGACTCGCCATAACCCGATGTTAGAGTAAAGCATTCCCCAGAAAGAAAATAAGGCAAACCAGTCAGGCTATCGGGAGTTTGATTCCTAACAAGGGCTAACAACTCAAGCAATCTGCCTTTCTCTGTGTTGAAGAAGCACGGGAAGCAGAGGCACCAATGGTAGCATCAGTGCCAGCATAAACAGTAGCAGTGGGTAGCAATAATTCCTAATGAGGGATTTGAGGCGTAGCTTTATCTTTCGCTTGAGACTGAGTGCCCCCCTTATTCGTTCTCCGTACAAGCAGCAGGACTGGACAAAAAAGGTGTTAAAGGCGAAGTATGCTGCTTAGTTTCGTAGCTCCGTTTGCCAGGCATTCCCTAGGAATGATTCCCAATTGTCGGTATCATTGAAAACTTGTGATTCCGGTCAAGTCAACTACTTTTTTCAGCAGCTAGGGAATCGCCGGGTGAGAAGTAGGACAAAGATCTCAGTCAGAATTAGAGAATTTTTCACTTGGCACTGACTCTTTCTCTTTTGGTTTGGATCGGATTCAGCCCCAGACCTTGGTACGCTGAGGTTAAGCTTTTCCCGGGTTTCCTCTTGAAGCGGCGCAGCTCCCAATCCTGGCTTCTAAGCTCCAAGCCTATCTCCCACTTCCCATTGTGCTTTTGATTCCACCTCTCAATCGACGGGCGATTTCTAAATGCTTTGGCCCGGTAAGCGCTATGGACTAACTTCCTAACAGGCAGAGTTTGCAAAGGTACAGACAGTCCGATCTAGCCAGTGAGCAGAAGCGCTAATCACAAAAATAGCTCGTCAGTTAAGCTCTTCTGTGATGTCCCTATCATCTGTGCTTGCCGCCTTTTCACCACGGTTGGCTGACTCCGGCTTTCCAGTCTTCTCTTCTAAGGCTCTGGCTCCTTTAGTTTATTCTGAATAAATGTTGAAGGTCAGGCAAATCAGCCATGTTAGAGCCATCGGTCAATCGGGCAGTTCATGTAGTCTCTGAGAAGAAGAACGGGCCATCATCATTGTCTTGGCATCCCTGTGGAACGGAATCGGACTAGAGAAGCTGCTGCTGGTTTCGGTGATGGAGCCAATAAAGTTCAGATTGAATTTCTCACAAGGCAGTCGGGTTTTTGCCATCTTTCAACTCATTCGAAATCCTTTTCATTCGATGTGTTCCCATCCATTAAAGAAGAGGAAGAGACCTAAATTAGGAGCGAAAGCCACTACCCTCCTTTTGTTGTCTTTCAGACACCAGTTCAATAATCAGAGAAAAGAATAGGAAAGGCAAGGTTATGAAATAGGCAAAGCAAGCTCAGTCAGATTCAATTGACCGAGACTGGAAATGACTCCTAAAGAGGGAGGATTCCCGGGTTTCAGTGAGTGACGGGCTTAGGGGTGGGGCTTACCATGTTTAATAGAAGGCCAGCCTAGCCAAGCCAGTAGTAAGAGAGCTTACCACGGGAGAACCAACTACACTAAGAAAAAAAGACCCAGGGTGGGGTTCGTTGAAGAAACTCGATGGTCGCATTCTTATCTTTTAGTGGTCTCTTCAAAATATAGTATTGGATTGGAGTCCTGTAGGGAAATTTCTCTGAGGTCTCACTCTTGCCAGCTTTCTGTCCAGGGTGTCTCGTTCTCGGAGTGGTATCGTTCTAGGTTTCACTCTCCCCTTTCGTCATAAGGCGTGGTTCTGTCCCCTTCTTCTTCTTGAAGAGAAATATAGGCCCACTGGCATGGTTTAGTCAATTCAACGTCCGCTGTGCTTTGGTAATAAGAAATCCCGAATAGCAATACGTCTTTGTCTTCGTCAGCCCCAAATCCTTTAGTTGAGTGCCGACCTACCAACATTGAAAGGATAGTGTTTCAAAACACTTTTCAAAATACAATACCTTATCCTTTAGCCATGTTTTTCAAATACCGAAAATAGCTAGCCGAGAAAAGGTCTGCTTCCAAAGTCAGTCCAAAAAAAAAAGCAACAAGGGATGACTTGAAGAAATTAGGGATTACCTTGAATGTGGAGAATGCGCCTTAGCTGGAGACCGACCATATACCATATCTTGGGTTGTGGGCTACTCTGAAAGGAGTGGTGACCCAGCGCGATAGGTTGCTTTTACTAATACTGGACTGGCTTCCTGGTCAAGTCAGCCTCCTTTAGTTTGTCTTACGGACGGAGTGGGCTTTTCCCCAATGGGGTGACGCTTGAAGGCAAGTAGGCTATTGAGACGCAAATAATTACCTTTTCAGCTTACACGGAATGGCTATGGCTCTGGAATGTCTTCTTCTCAAATAGGGTAAAGCCCCCGCGCTAACATACAAAACTGGTCACAGAAAAGGGCAAAAGAGACGAAGGCCAAAGCCCTTCCGATGTTGGGGGGGCAAAGAGATATTCCTTCCACTGCTACTGCTTCTATGCCTACTGACTGCTACTCGTCCAGATGCGACCTATGTCATTGATGTCGGTGGATCCAGGTCGTCAACGTACTTTCGAAGAGGCGCTTTCTTCATCTCCATCTCGATCAATATCTACACCTGGATGTGCTGCTATTTCAACAAGGGTCTGAAAGAGCTGATTCAACCCAGCAAACGGAGGCATTCAAGCCGGAGACCTGAGAAGGATTCTCTTTCCTTTTTCTTCTTATACGTCATTTCTCATGAGTTTCTCGAGTTTGGCCTTTCCTCTGCCCAGAAAGTCGCACAATTGTCCAAGGATTGGGAGAACCGGGAATGGTGGAAACGGACGGATATCGAACTTGAATTGCCCGAAGAGAAGGCGGTACAGGCAACTAGGCAGTCTATTCTTTGGATGTTGGATCTCACGAGTGGCCGTTCTACCTTTCAGTCCTGCTAAAGCGAGAAGGGCAAAGAAGCATTTCACGAGTCATATGAGGACTTTTTGGCTAATGAGCGCCTTCAGCATAAGGCAATTCATGATAAATGGCTGAACGATAGCATTCAAATGAAAATGGAAAATGATTCTCTACGCATTCAGGTACAGGAGATGAGTGAGGAGATGCCCCTGTTAAGGATTGAGAATGAGGAGTTGAAGAGGCAGGTGGAAGAGTTGGAGAGGGGGAGAGCCTCATCCCAATATGTCTGTGCCCGAGCAGGTTTTTGGGAGAGTGAAGTTGCACGATTGTCGGCAGACAACAAGCTTCTTCGGAAGAGGCTTCGAGCTCGAGACCCGAGTACCGTTAGCGAGGATTCTTACTTCTTTGGGAGACTCTTGCCTTTTTGCATGTATTTGCTTGTCTTGCCATGATGTAGAGAGAGTACCGATGATGTAGGAAAAAGAGTAATGTAAAAGTAAAGTAGCTTGGGAATGTAAATAGGTTTTTCTATTTATTGGCCTAAGATTTTCTATTGTTTTCTGCAAAAATGCTTTTGAAAAATCCGTCATTTATCATCATAGGCCAATATATTAGATGAGTAAATAAATAAATATTTATATATAACCTGAAACTAATTCTTTCCCGGGTGAAAATAGCCCCAGTATGAGGGCGGCCATTAGGCTGCCAAAATGCCCCAGTAGAAGACTAAAAAATTCCTAAAAAGCCCGTGTAGTTTAATATTTACAAAAAAAGCCCGGGTGGAAATGCCCTGGTTTTGGGTTTCAGAAAGGAAATAAAGGCTCAACGTGGTTAAGCAAAGGGATAAAAATGGATTGATGGGAACACCAAAAATGGCCTCTCTTCATTTCAAGATTGATCGGTACATCTCGAAACTCTTAAAATATTCAAGCATAGTTTTTTTACCATCATGGAGTGGAGTTTACTGGCTCAGGAAGTTCATATCCATCCATATAGGTAAGAATAAGCGCGTCTCCAGAAAATACCTTTTTTACCAAAAAATAGGGACCTTCGTAGTTTGGCTTGAATTTTCCCCGTGGGTCTTCCTAGGATCTTCTTGAGCACTAAATCCCCAATTTTTAAACTTCGAGGTCGAACTTTCTTGTCATAAGCCCGTGCTATTCTTCTTGGATAACACTGGCCATGGCAAATCGTGTTTAGGCGCTTTTCCTCGATCAGATTAAGCTGGTCATATCGTCACCCATTCTGCTTCTTCAAGTTCAGCTTCCATCAAAACGCGCAGAGAGGGGACTGATCTACGACCACCCTCGATCGGGAGGACAGCCTCCATTCCGTATACGAGAGAATATGGAGTGGCACCGGTTGATGTTCGGATTGAGGTGCGATAAGCGTGTAGAGCATATGGAAGCATGTCGTGCCAGTCCTTGTATGTCACTGCCATTTTTTTGATAATCCTCTAAAAGTTCTTATTTGCAGCTTCAACAGCACCATTCATTTTTGGGCGATACGGAGAGGAGTTGCGGTGAGTGATTTTGAACTGTTCACACATCTCCCTCATTTGCTTGTTCTTCAAATTTCTCGCATTATCCGTGATTATTTCGTTGGGGAGGCTGTATCGGCAGATGATGTTATGCTTTATGAATTTCTGCACGTGTGTATGTGTGATGTTGGCATATGATGCTGCCTCTACCCATTTTGTGAAAGAATCTATCGCCACTAGAATGAAACGGTGTCCGTTGGAAGCGTTAGGAGTGATCGGCCCAATGACGTCCATACCCCATACCGAAAAGGGCCATGGAGTTGTCATATTATGTAGCTCGGTGGCAGGAGCATTGATCTTATCAGCGTAAATTTGACATAAATGAAACTTCCGGACATGTTGGCAGCAGTCGCTTTCCATTGTTGACCAATCCAATAGAAGCCCATACGCAGAATCTTCTTTGCTAGCATATGGCCGTTCATGTGGGGACCACAAGCTCCCTCGTGTACATCCCTCATGACTTTCTTAGCTTCCTCGGCGTCAACACACTTCAAAAGGATATGATTCTACGGCTTCTTAGAAAGTGTTCCCGCACTGACGAAGAATTGCGCGGCTAATCTCTGGATGGTTCTTCGGTCTGTGGCCGTGGCATCAGGAGGAAAGGTTCTGTCTTCCAGGTACGTCTTGATGTCATGAAACCACGGCTTACCTTTCCGCTTCTCCTTCTTCGATTGCCAAACAGTATGCAGGATCCTCTGTCACTTCGATCTCTATTGGCCGGATATCAAGACCTTCTGGGATACTGATCATGGAAGCTAGTGTGGCCAATGCGTCAGCAAACTGATTCTTCGTCCCTCGGAAGCGAAAGGCGAGCCAGCAAACTCCGGCAACAAGCAAGGGCCCGACTATATACAACGGCTAGCTGATCGTAGACCACTCTCTCCCGGTGGTCGAGCTGATCTACGAGCACTCTCTCCCGGTGGTCGAGCTGATCGTAGAGCACCGTTGCCTTGACTCTGTTAGGGGCGCATCCGGCTTCTTGCTTGCTGGGGCGCGTAAGCCCGTTTATCTAGCGGTAGGCCTTTTCTTGCTGCTGATCGTAGACCACCCTTATGATTAGAGTAGGCCTTTTCTTGCTGGGCGCGCGCCTGACTCGAGTAGGGGCTCATGGAGTTGCTTGTTCGTTGTCCGCCACTATGCGTCCTTGCCTACCTATCCACGAGTATTTGACGCATTGGTGGTAAGTGGATGGCACAATGTGATGATCGTGCATCCAGGGACGACCAATAAGAGCGTTGTAAGATGTATCGACATCTATGACGAGGCGCTCGGAGAGTGCTTTGATGTCGCTATTCACAGTCTGTTATTTTTTACTGCAAGAACAAAACAAACACACAACTTCCACCTACATACAAGCCCAGCCAATGGCTCGGAAAAAAGAAGGATTCATGGCGGTAATAAATTCAAAGTAAATAAATTCGTAGATAAGCATAGTTGCAAGTGCCTTCATCGATTACAAAAAAAAATGAAAGAAAAAAGAACTATAAGCGCGCTTGCTTCGGCGAAACCCTTCTCCGCCGTAACGGGGTTTGTGAAGGTGACCCTCTTTCGGGCGAGAGGGTCACCGATAAGAACCAAAACTCTTCTTCTCATCAGCCGGATGACCAGCCAGTCAAGACAGATTTGTCAATGCCCATCCTCTCCCTTCCGAGTTCTATTCTTTGGGATAGTTTCATTCCCTCGGGATTAAGGTAGGCCAGGGGATTCAGTGGATGGAGGAGTCCGCCGGGGCAGGCCAATCAAATCGACCATAGATAGGGATCGGTCCCCTATGTATGGAGTAAGGGGGGTTGAGCAGTATCCGTTGATCAACTCCAGTCTCCGGGAGGTAATTCATGAGAGGCAGGCATTCAGAAGGGATTCAATCAGATGTTATCCCGTAAGGAATTTTCTATCCGGTTCGGACCGGGGTAAACATTCAAGGTTTCGAAGGGTCCTTGGACACTCTCCTAATAAGGAGAGGAAAAGGCAGTGTTCATTGATAAATAAACCACCTCTTCAATACAATAAAATCCTTTTCTTTTCTCTTCATCCGCTCCGCTGTTCTATCCACTGTTCATCGAGAATGAGGGGTTAGGGTTTTTTATAGATTCGACTGACTCTTCATTCATTCCTTTCCAATCCAGTCAATCCCTTCATTGATTCGGAGGAATACATTTCGGGGACCTCAATCCAAATCTGGTATCGATCCATGACGCTCTACTGCCTCTCCCGCCTCAGAACTTATTCTATCCGCTAGCCCAGCAGTCAGAGATAAAATAGACTATCCATCCAACAAGCAACGTCTTCGCGCTAGCGCGCTCATCCGTTGCGCGTTAGCACGCGCATCCGTCTTCTTGCTGGGTGCCTTTGGGGAATAAGATGATTCGAGATTCGATCTGCTGGCCCACTGACTGAACGATGATTTCCTCCCTAGCTGCGAGTAGACCGATTGAAACCGTGAATCCGAAATCCGATACTCCTGTTGGATTCGATACCAGCCTTCCCTGACTCATCGTCTTGTCTTAAAGCCGGGAATGGAAATAGATAGTAAATGAGCCGTGAAGTCGGCGGAACAGAAAGAAATGTTGGGGATGGTTTTGAAAAAGCCTCTCTATCCGGAAGTAGGGAATCCCGTGCTTGCATATCCCGGTTTTGAGACAGACCATCGCCGATAAAGGTTGAATCTACTATCGCCTGCCAGGTCATTCAATCTCTCTCACTCCCAGGGTTTAGCTCCCGACTGGAGGGAGAGGGGCAAGGCATTAGGGATAGCTGCTTCCGTCTCCAGTAATGGATGGAGTTGGTGGTAGTGAAATATTTCGGAGTAGCCGTAATGGAAGAACTTATGGCTTGGTTTTCGTTTTTCGGCCCTCTTCCCCGCCCTACGAATCAAACATCTCCGGGCATCTGGTTTCAAAGAGAGATTGGTTAGTCGCCTTCTGTTCATTCTTACCCCGCACTACCGGACCCCCATTGGTTAAGTTGGGGCAAGAATAGCTATCGGGCTACGATCACAGGCCGGGCCGACCCTCCTTGATTCTAGTCTAGTTTGAGAGGGAAAAGTCCCATCCGTTCCAGAAGTTGCAGATAAATGGAAGGCTTAAATACCAAAAACTACGGAGGCATGATCTACTAAAAAAATGAATGGGTAAGCCCGGTGGTTCAAGTCGAGCCTAGCCTGGTGCTGCCCTATTACGTAAAGGGGGGACTGGTTCAAGGCCGTAATCTACGGGATCAACAGAAGCTTCTCTTGGTCGGCCTTACTCAAATAGGGGCGAAATGGGGTTCTTTGTTTACCAGGGAAACTCCATTGCTAGGCCCACCTGGATATAGGCTCGTACAGAGACAAGACCCAGTGACAGATTCATTTCCAGAGTCAGATCGAGTGGAATCTGTCCCAGAAGTGGGGCCAAGCCAGGGGCAGTGGGGGATTGAGATCGGGCCGGGCCAACAACCAACATCAGCTTCTAGGGATAGTAGGTTTTTTTTAATCCAACCATTCTAGTGGACTGGTCGAGGCCAGCAGCATCGACAGAGCCAGTGCCGGTTGTGCGAAGGCAGCAGATCGGGATCGAAGAGCAGTTGTTTAGCAGAGGTATGAGCCCGACATCCCATTATGTTCCTTTCGGAATCCAGCATCCGATCCTTTATTGGAAACACCTCACGATTGCACCTCACTAATCAATCATCTAGCTAACTGAACCGGATAACTTACCGGGACACTAACTCCTTAACATTCAACTCAGCGAAATCAAGATATTTGAGGGTGACCTATCTCTACTATACTTGGCTCTGGATGGCAAACGAACTAATCCCCAAAAGATCTACAAGTACTGATAGAAAGAGTTTAGTCAGACAGGACCTGCTACTTCCCGAAACTGGATAGAGGGGAGGTCAGGGGGGAGGTATATGAGTCAGGCATGGGCCCGCTTAACCAACCTATCGCTTCTCTCGGATGCTGTCTCGGAGCGTAAGGATGGAGTCTCGCTCAGTAAAGAGAGTTGTAGATTCGTAAGATCATGATAGAGTCTCCGCGCGCTAGCGCGCTACAACTAGCGGAGCAGCCTGCGGAAAAAGGCTAGCGCGCTACTCTGGCTCGCTTCTGAAAGCGGAGCTCGCTGCTTTTCGCCGTAGCTTGCTGCTCGCTCGCTGTCTACTAAACGAGCCTTCACTGCCCGCCCGGCCCCTATCTTTAATCTTAAGTAAAGTGAAGTCAAATCAATGAAGTGAACAGCCCAACCTCTTTGTTTGAAGCTTTGCCAGGGCTGCCCGCGCCTTGTTGAAGCTTTGCTTCCCCTAATTCCGAAACACAACAATAGACTTGCATGCAACTATAGTATAGGAAAAAGCTTCTCTTTGATAGCGGTCATAGGGGGGTTCAGAAAGGATCTGATCGTAGATAGAGACTTAAACCTGTGCGGGGGTAGGGGCGGATGTAGCCAAGTGGATCAAGGCAGTGGATTGTGAATCCACCACGCGCGGGTTCAATCCCCGTCGTTCGCCCATCAATAAATGGACCATTTGTTACGGAGACACAAGACAAACCTTTCCCAACAAGAAATAATTTTTTCTGCAAGAGTCATCTCGAGGCTTTCAAACGCATCCAAGCAATTGGTATCCGATTGAAACATAGAAACCATAGATTCGCGTCGCCTACTTGCTGAAAGCACAAATGGAATGGCTGATCATGAATTCTATGAAGTTTTTAAGACCTAACTAATCAGCCTTACACTTTTGAGTTCATAATGAATGAAATGAACCCCCGGATGAAGAGAAAATATCCCAAGCAGTGGGAGCCCCGAGACCTGGTCGTGACGATCCCTTTCTTAGTGTCGGAAATTATCTTGAGACTGATCGGATCTCCCGTAGACACCCGAGAGACCTCCACAAGGCAGGCTAAAAGAGTAAGAGGACAACAAGCAAAGAGTTATGCTTTCATTTCTTTGTTGAGATTGAAATCAAGCGAAGAACCAAGCAACGGAAAAGCGCGCTAGCTGATCTACGAGCACCCTTGCTTCTTTGGTCTACGATCAGCTCACAAACCTATTACTAAGACGCGTTAGCATGCTTTGACGCGGTAGCGCAGCAATCAAACCAAAACTCTTAAGGGTCTACGATCAACGGTGGTCTACGATCAGCTTACTCAAATAGGGGCTCCCTCCGTTGCTTGCTTGTTCTGGTGATCTACGACCACCGCCTTACTAATAATTGGGCGGAAGGACTTTCTTCTTTGCTGCTTAGCAGCCCCAACGACAAACGAACCGTAGGGCGGGGCATTTTCGGGGAGTAGCCGGCTTCCTTCTTACTTATGTGATGTGAAGTGCTATATGAAAATCAACACCTTTTCTCGATTGGAATACGGATGAGATCAGAGACGCCATCATTGGGGCAAACGATGCAATAGCTTCGGTTAGAGCAAAGCCCAAAATAGCATAACCAAATGATTGTTTAGCCAATGATGGATTTCGCGCCACGGAATGGATCGAGGAACTAAGGACGTTTCCAATACCGACAGCAGCTCCCGCTGAAGCAATTGTAGCAGCTCCGGCACCTATTGATTTTGCACCTTCTAACATCTTTTTCTTAGTTTTCTCGTCACGCTTTTTTTTCCTTCGCGATTCCCTGGATTCCTCGTCGATTCTTACCCACGTTCTTTTTCTTTTCTCTGGAGCATCTCACTTTGAATGAAATGCATTCTTTTCGATACAGTAGGGTACACTGAACACCAACCCATTCTCGATTTCCGTTTTTCAACAAAAACTTTTTCTTGCCATAAAGGATCACATCACCCCTTTCCTTTTTCGCCCGCCAAAGAACAAGTAGCCTTTGCCGCCTATTAATTCATTACGGGAATGCAAATTATCTATCAGGCGGTACGGGAACCATGTTATCCAACAGATTAAAGGCATCATAGAGAGGGAATGAGAAAGAGAGAGGCGATCGGAGTGAGGAGGGACGAAGCAAGGGAGCTCGTCCTCTCAAGCCCAAACAAATAAGTGGCCCTGTTGGCAACTCGATTCCGCCTACACAACTACGAAGCTTGGTCCAACATCAGTAATAGGGATTCGATCCAGCCGCGCCTCCCCCTTCCTGCGGCTACCTTCCTTGAAAACCTAGGCCGACTCACCTCACTCCGCTCGCCTCACTACCTACCCCTAAAGAAAGCAGGGCACTCACTACAGACTGCTCTGGCATACCTTGCTAACCCTGCCTTGCTAACCCCGCTGGCTTAGAAGACCTGAAAGAACCCGTAGGAAGACTTCCAGACCAATAAGCACGTCCTAAAGAGAGGAAGGACTATTAACGGGGATTATAAACTGCCCCCTCAATCGCCGGGGAGGCTATATTCTCAATCGGCGAAGCCTCGCTACAAAGCTAGGGAGGGAGACTTCTTCTTCTTTCAAGTGAAGAAGAAGCCCACCTCCCACAGGATAAGCCCCTTAAAGTACACTTACTGATTGACTAGCTTGAACTTCTCTTACTGCGGAACGCTACGCTCTCACTGCCGATCGCCTCTGGTCGCCTCGGAATTCTATTCATTCTTCTTTACCGCGCTGCCTACCCTTGATAGTGATAGTGGGTTCGTTCCACTCGTTTCGGTGAAACTCACTTCGATCGCCTCACTGCCTCCACGCCTCTGATGAACGGGAGGTCGGCGGCCTGCCTTGATCGCTTACTGTTCACGGTAGAGCTAGTTGCCCTTACTTGCCCTTATCCATTGGGCTTACCGATCGCTACTGCCCTTACACTTCTACTTGGGCTTACCTTTGAGCTGAACGGATTGCTTTAGAGCCTTTACACGGATTGCGTTAGAGCCCGTACTTGGCACTGACCGAAGAGACATCGCTTAAGAGACATCGCAACGCACGGTTAGCACTACTTGCTTTATAGCCCTTACACGGGCGACCTTACCATGTGAGACCGAAGCACGATCCCATATCTGCCATGATTCATGGGATACCTGACACTCACTACGATCGCCCAAGCCCACCCTAGCCCTCCCTCTGCCCTGAGTTAATTAAGACTTTCTGTGCATCTACAAGACACTTTATGCTATGCAATTGATTCAATAAATGATGGGGCGATTGAGCTCTAGAAGTCAATTCGCAAGTGCCCGCTTCGCTTGGCTTCGCTTGCTTTGATGAAGTTCTCGCTTGCTTTGATGAAGTTCTAGTGTTAGCTGCCGCGCTGCTGCATGCCTTCTTTTTCGATCGATCCGCTGCTTCAATGCGCTTTAGGTTTGTTTTCTTTCTTTACCAAGCCCACCCACCGCCCTTGCTTGCTTGCTTTGCTTTCGTCGCCCTATCATCTACAATCTTTCGCTCGCTCTTTGTCCCGGGCCTGTCTGGTGTCCAACAATTAACCCCGGCTTTGAAGGATTTTTTTTTCCTGTGAGGCTACACCGATCAGGGAGATAATAGGTAATGGGTCGGCCGGAGACTGACAACCCCACCAAGAAAGGAAATCAGCAGCCGTCTGGTCTGAGGTATGCATCCTGACTCTACTTTAATAGAAGTCCGACATATAACGGGAAGAGGTTTTCCGGGTCGGTCTCTCTCTCCGTTTTCTAGCAGGCCTTCCTTCGAAAGAAAGACGTTCCCCTCATAGTGGGTGAGGCGAGCGGAGTTAGGAAATGAATGAGATAGAAAAGGTAGTGAAGACACATGGGAATAGATAAGCGAGTACTTGTAAAGCATGGGAGGACTACACTACACTAAGAGAAAATTCCATTGGGTGATTGACCAAGGGTGGCTGGTAAGGAATAGCACCCTTCTATTAGGAAGGAATAGAACCAATCGAAAGGGGATTGACTATGAATCCGCTGATCCAGAGCTAGGGAACAGGGCTAAGCGAAACTAAACAAAAATCATCGAGAAGGCTAAAAACGCGACGTTTAACATATATTGATCATGAGTGGTGGGTGGGTGTCGGGCACAAGCTATGATATCCGATCAAACGTCTGATTTAGTGCTGGAGTGTGGGGTCAATCCTTGTAGAGGAAAGAAGCTGACCCCATGCTCCAGGGAGAGCCCGAATCAATAAACTATAAAGACGTGCGAAGGGCTCGGTGAGCGCCTGATTGTCAATTGAGTGACCCACTTCTGCGACTTGTTGGTTATGCAGTTGATGGATCGCTGTAGGGCCAGAATGATTCACTACAACTTCCACTGTTGGCAGAGTTTGTGTCTGTACCTCCACCGAGACTTCCGATAGCATGAGACTGATCGAAAAGATTAGACCGAGAAATCTCCTTCTAAAGTATGGCGCTTTTTCGTTTGAGATTTCGGATCTCAGATTGTCATTCTGAAAGTGTGATTGCTTTTTCATGCTTTTGTTGAGCATGCCACACCGCATCGTTTGGCAAGAGTTGGGACGGGATTTGGAAGCCATAGTAGCAATGACTCCTTGTCTTTGACCAGAAATGCGATTGCTGGATATAAGAGTGCCGCAACACTTGTCTAATTCTGGCGGGCGATGAGGTCTCAAAATTGGCTCATGGTACCCTTTGAGAGGGGTAATTCGATGCACTGGGAGAGCGAGGGACACTGTTGCATCCTCCGGAGTGGCGTCTATACGGTGTGAGGTTTTTATTCCTTTGTCTCCTATTGAGGAGTCTTTGGAGCAGCATCTGGATGCATTGTCTTCTATCAATGAATTCTTGACGGGGAGTCGAGATGCATCTCTAATGGCGGACAGTTGGTTTATTCTTCTTTCGGAACTTTCGAAGATAGAAGTGTTGCCGGTGACAATCATGAAATTGTTGCCGCCAGTTGACGATGAGCCCCTATGTGTTGAGGATTGAGGGGGAAAGAAGCTTTTATCAAAATCCTTTGATTTGCGTGCAAACGAGGGAGGGCCAAAGATGGAGGTCGGAAGCTCCTGTTGTCTTACTGCATCTTCATCTATCTCCATTAGCTCTTTTCCTGCTCCTACGGAGCTCCTTCTTTTTTCAAAAAGAAGCCACTCTTTACCGGTTTGGCAACCCGAATAGCCTCGATACTTGCTTTTAAAGAGAAAATATCCTAAAATCGGGTCCAATTGGTCAAGGGCTTGTAGCGTAGTGTTCGCCCAATTTCATTGTTGATGAAGCGAAGACTGATCACCTTTATCCGTTGAGACGAGTGGTGAAGCTACGAACCTTTCGTCACCATCAATCTTTATTGAATCAAAGGGTGGGAAAGCCGTTGACTCGGCTCTCTCGTCCCTCAGGCGCTCTTAGCTACTTGGTTTGTGGGCCCTGACAGGCCCCCTCATGTACACGTAGTCCAAGAGGGTTCCAAACCTGAGTTTTCACGAGACGATAGCCACTCATCTCGTATCTGCTTCCGAACGTCTTCAGGGAAAGATTTTAGTCATTGTTCCCTTCGAGGGTCGTTGAGATACTCTTTATGCTCACGCAGGAGCTGCATCCTGCGTTACGCCTTTAGCGACTTTTCAATCTTCCTTTGAGGGGATCCTGAAGAGGTTTTTGTCCTTTTCGTCTCCTTCTCCACCACGCGACGCTGCATCATGGAGATAGATCGTCTGCCTGGGTATAGTTGAGGAGCTTTGGAAATAAACTGCGTCAAAGCGTGAAGAGTGTGGCCGGGTATAGAGTATTAACCACACGGAAACATACACGCCAATACAAAGCGTCATTAACCGATCCTTCGATCATATCGAAACCTTCGGTCAACAGTTGAATCCTTAAGACTTCGTTTAGATGTGGGTCGGTCAGAGACACAGGGAAGTTTGGAAAAACAGCGAAATAAATACGTCCATCGTCAAGGGATGCAGAGATCGCGCCAATCAAGGCATCGGAAAACTGACGGTGGCGACAGTCTAGAACACACGCAAGGTAGCATTTGCTTCTTTAAACCTTTACGAGTGAAAGGCGAGATACCCACTTGCAGTGCTCCAAGATGCACGAATTTGTATCCAGAAAGCTTTTCAGCTTCTTGGAGTTTAGCGTAGGAATGGAAAGGCTATTCTCACTCCATTGTGAGATCTGGGTAAAACTCTCCTCTATCTCAACATTGGACACGCCCTTGAGGCCGAAAACCTCTAAGTACCCTTTTGGGGTATACACGTCTTTAGGAGTATACACGTCTTTCCATTACGTTCACGGAAGAGGACATGCTGCTCGGCAGGGCAAAGCACAATCGCCCGTTATATCATACTGGGTACATCGGAGAAGCACCATTACCCCGTGTGCAAGTTGATCCGGGATCGGCAGTAAATGTCATGCCGCTGAAAGCACTCGCCTTCCTCGAAATCCCTGCTAACCAAATGAGCTACACCAACATCACTATCCCGTAGGTATGATGCTAATACCCGAAAAGCAATTGGAAAGATCCGACTGAAGTGCCAGCTAGGGAGCCGTCAGTCCCAAGTTACCTGCTATGTCATTGAAACCGACACGTCCTACAATCTACTATTAGGACGACCCTGGATCCATGAAAATCTGGTGGTCCCCTCTACACTCCACCAATGTTTTAAATATGTTGGGGAAGAAGGGAAAGTGCATAAGGTCTTCGCAGAAAAGAGGCCATTCAGAGCCTCTGAATCGCACTGCGCCGATGCGTTGATGTACGAGCAAGAGGCAGAAGCCGAAGAGGACACAAATCCCGAACTTGTGATCGCTCGCAAACCGGAGGTGAGGCAGAAGAAGTACATGGTCTTCATCAATGACAAAACAATTCAGCCAAAGCCTAAGTCGGGTAAGTACAAGGTTAACGACGTACCAAACCCTCTTGCCAACAACAGGGCCAATAGATAGACGGTGAACATGGTTGCGCAAAGTATGCCAGACAGTACATTATTGTCACAAGGAGCTGTCACTTTTGTGAGAACATCTGGCTCTTCACGAGACCAACATGCGGCGCCCTCACCGTCAAGCGGAAGCCGGAATTCCATAACTTCAAAACAGAAGTAAGAAGAATGATGTCGGAAATGGGCTACGACTTCTCCAACCCATGCGTGCTTGGGAAAGGCGAAGGAATCTTGGCACCACTAGAATCAGTCACGAGGAAAGTCATGGAATCAACTTGGTTCACCACTGATCAGGGATTACACAACTTTACCGGATTGGGGTACCAGCCTACTCATTCGGACATGATAAGCTCAGAATCTGAGGGGTCATCGTTTTTTGAAAATGGCACGTATGAAGACAATGTGCAGTCACATGTAATTAGTATAGTGGTAGAAGATGCCTCATCTGATAACGAAGAAGAATTGGCTCGAGTCCGAGAAGCATACTTCTGCGACACTTAAGTCTAAGTGCCTATCCCAACATTGCAGCATGCTCAGGACATCGAAGACCCGAATGGGGCATTCTTTACAGTGCCGGCGAAGAACAAGAATGATGAGATCCTGTTCTACAGGGGTCCGTATCTACCTCCACCACCACCAGGGCCAATTGTCTCAGATGGTGTTCCAAATGTCGAAACATTCAATGATACGGTCAAGACAATGATGAGGAAGATGGGCGTCAGTTAAAGCGAGCCTGATGGATTCCACAACGGCCGGGGCATACAGGACTCACGTAGTGAGCCTTACATGACGAAAAGGCAGAAAGAAGATTGGTTAGAAGATCGGAGGCTGGGTCTCTCTCCTCATGGTTTGGGAGATCTGCCGCTTGACCTCCCTTCCCCGAAGAAGTATGAAGAAGAAACAGATCGAGAGTCCTCTTACACAGAAAGTTGGGATTCGAATATAAGCATACCCGACTTGTTCCCTTTAGCTGTAAACTGTACCACAGCGAAGCCATCGACGCCTCCGGGAAATGAAGAGAGGCTAATAGAGAGGCAAAACCAAACTAAGGTTGGAGAACTCCAAGAAAGATGGCCAATTGATGAGTCGCAACTGCTCACCGAATCACGCTCCCAACTCAAATGGCCGTGTCGTTCTGCTCAAAGAATCATTGTGGACACAATTGCCCGCACTGGTTAGAAGAGGAAGACCCAGAAATAGACTGGAGCGAGATTGACGGGTTCCTGACAGAGCCCGAGGAAGATTATTTTCGGGTAGTAACTGCAAATATGGTTTCAGTCGAAGAAGATGGGCAAGAAATCATGACTTGGGAAGATGACCCGCTCTTCGAGCCCCTCGAGAGAACCTGAAACCAGTACCACCCACAGATGATGAAGTTCGACAGGTTGACCTGGGAACGGAAGGCGACCCTCGCCCAATCTTCCTAAGTGCCAGCCTATCATCAGAGGAAGCTGAACAATACGTCCAGCTCCTTAAGGAATACTTGGACATATTTGCCTGGAGTTACGCTGAGATGCCTGGGCTAGACCCTGAAATCGCCGTCCACAGGCAACATATCAAACCAGATGCTAAGCCCTTCAAGCAAGCGCAACGACGCTTTCATCCACTCCTCATGGAGAAGATTTATAAATAAGTACAGAAATTAAAGGATGTGGGTTTCATAAGAGAAGAGAAAGATCCCGATTGGTTGGCAAACATTGTCTCAGTGACCAAGAAGAACGGGCAGATTCGGGTTTGCATTGACTTCAGAGACCTGAATAACGCATTCCCTAAGGTAGCTTGCTTACTCTGCCGATCACGGAAATCATGATAGACAATACCTGCGGATATGAACAGATGTCTTTCATGGATGGCTTGTCTGGGTATAACCAAATCCAAATGGATCCAGACGACGAAAGGCACACGTCCTTTAGAACTCCATTCGGTACGTACTGCTATACGGTGATGCCATTCGGTCTCAAAAATGCTGGTGCCACCTACCAACGGGCTATGATGCAGATATTTCGAGATCAACAACATAAAACAGTAGAGTGTTACGTGGATGACCTCGCAGTTAAAAGCAGAAAGAAAGAAGATCACCTCGCAGATCTACGAAGGGTCTTCGAGATACTTCGAAAGCACAACATGAGGCTCGACAGACCTCAAATTCTTTATGGGGGTAGTAACTGGAAAGTTCTTGGGGTTTGTTATTACAAAAGATGGAATCACAGTTGACCCAGCCAAAACTAAAGCCATCCTTGAAATGAAACCACCAACTAACCTCCGGGAACTCAAACGGCTACAAGGTTTTTTTATCCTACATCAGAAGATTCATCTCAAACCTATCAGGAAGGTGTCAACCGTTTTCACGCCTAATGATGAAAGGGATCGATTTCGTATGGGATCAAGCCTGTGACAACGCGTTCAAGAGCATCAAGCAATACTTAACACAACCACCAGTCCTAGCCGTCACCCACCCACCGCCCTTCCTTCCACCTTGTCAATGGAATTTCCTTTATAAGAACACAACACTACTGATCGCCTCTGATCGCCTGAACGGTCGTAATACCTCACCTAGCCTTCCATTAGCATTAGGAAATTAAAAATTCCCTAAGCGCCTTCCATTCCATTAGATACAGAAGCAATCCCATACCTACCATTCCCTTGACTCCTTGGATACCTGACATTAGATCCCATTCCAGCAGTGCTTAGATAGGTTTCGCCCATTCGAGTCGAGTGTTCTTTGACGATGGCATCATAGGCACAAACCAGGCCCTCGGTCCGCCCTTTACTCTAATAGGGGCTGCTTCGAATGATCGGGTTTCAACGGCTTCCCTAGCTGTGCTGATCTATCTGGCAGTTCACTACGCGCCGAATGATTCTTTGCTATTTCCTCTCTCTCTCTCCTCTCGGTCTGCCTGAAAAGAGTTCCCCGTAAGAGGGACAGTCAGAACAAGATGATGATTTGCGGTTTCATCAAACGGGATAAAAGATTTCGAAATTCGCCGATCATAGGTCAGCGGGTCAAGCGAGGGTTGGTCGAGCTGACTTTCGTTTCCTCTATCCAACGGGAGGAGGAGAAGCTGACTCGGCCTGTTCTAATTGACCCGGTCACCACTCCGACTACCGCTTTCACTATTCCTTAAGGCCGATGCAAACCCCTACTCTTGGCTTGCTTTCCACCCTTTAGCCCTTGCTTCAGCGAGACCGCTAGAAAACCATTCCTTTGCTGTCTATTCATTCCTCTCCGACGCTTACCCGACTGGGTGATCGCTATCCAATTGCTATTTTCTTGTATGTATGCATCAAAAAGGGGCTTCCCTTCTCATTCTTGTCTTGCTACTGCGACTGCGGCAGCTATTGCTTGCTGCCGAGCACCTGTATCCTTCGTCTTCTTTCCTAGGGTACCCTGCTTACGCGATTCGAAAGCCAGTTCCCGGGAGGAAGCCTTCTTTGTCACCTGTGACGGAAGCCTTCTCCTTTTCTGCCCGCTTGGAGCCCTCAATAGCTCAATCAAAAAGGTATGATGGGGTCTCTCCTTCCATTCCATCGTCAAGCACATCTTCCTATCTATGCGGGCTTGAGTCTGATTTCCCTTTTGCTATTGTACCTAGCCTCTCATAAGGTCGTCAACCAAGGCTTCCTGTCCATCTTCGGCGAGCCCCCTTCCTTCATGTGTGCAGATAGCTCTTTTTTTCCCTGATTCCCTGAATCTTCATTATGGAGCGACTGATCGCTTTGCTCAGATTCATGGACTCCTGATTCAGGAATGAGAAAAAAGGAGAGCAAACAAGCGGAGAACAAAGAACGGTATAGGGATAGCAGATCAAAGCCCGGTCTCCCGTCTAGCTTCAGGTCGATGTCACGGTACGGTAATAGGGAGCTAGAGGGCGCGCCTAGTTGTCTGGTCTCACTCAGCCACAGACTAGACCGCTCTCGCCGTTGCTTCTTTAGTAAGTTCTGGCGCGCTAGCGTGCTTATGGAGTTGCTTGGTCCTTTCGAGTGCTTGGATGGATCTGCGTAAGTGCCGGCAGTCTCGCCTTCCTTTCTGAGTGTACAAGAGCAAGTCTCCGTGAGCGACAGCAGCTCGTAGCTACACGATCACCTTGTCAGTCTAGTCTAGTGGGTCTGTCAGCTAGTCTTTCATTTCTCGCTCACTAGTCAAGCCAGTCTCTCTCTTGTTCCCGTATGTTCTCCTCGCTCCAAGCTACCAGTCCAGCTAGAAAGCCAACCAGAAAAGCCAAGAAAGAGCAAGTCTCGTGTGCACTGATTTTAAATCAGCCTGACTTTGCACCAAGTCGGAGTGACGAGATACCTCTTAAGCAGCTCGTTGCTACACGATCTGAAAGTAAGCTACTAAGCGTTCGGGCTACTAGCTAAGAAGTCAAGCTTTCAAGCCCAGTTGAAATGCCAGTCAGGAAGGCTCTCGGAAGGTTAGGAAGGACAGTAAGTAAGCTCCTCCCGCATACCTATAGTTGTAGCCGGATTGGCGAATAAGCAAACTCCGGCAACAAGCAAGTCCTTTCGCCCCTATTTGAGTAAGCTGATCTACGAGCACTCTCTCCCGGTGGTCGAGCTGATCTACGAGCACTCTCTCCCGGTGGTCGAGCTGATCGTAGAGCACCGTTGCCTTGACTCTGTTAGGGGCGCAGTAGTTTGATTGCTGGGGCGGAGTCCGCTTTCTGTTCAATAACTACGTAGACCAAGCGAACACTTTAAGCAGATAAGAATCCATCTAACTCTCTAAATTTCTCTGTATTGAGTCAACAAGGACGGGTTGCTTTGCCAGATCTGTTGGAGTGAAGAAAGATAGTACAGTAGGCGTTAGGCTTTTGAGTGATTCCATCCAATAGGGTGAGGAATCAGCTTAACTCAACTATCTTTCTAAGTGTGTGGAAGAAATAGTAAAGAAGAAGATAGAGGAGAACGAGTGAAGTATACGAAGCGAGTGTGCTAGAGAATGAAATCACTCATTCATTAAGAAAAGTCTTAGGGCTTGCTAATGCCCCTACGGTATCAGAGCAAGGAACAGATTGAATAGACTCTATCTTCTTTCCCTTCATGAGTACTGGAGACAAGGGGCTTCCTACTGGCTTTGCCCGGTCTTTTGGAATGGCTAGACGGAAACAGCCGCCTAAAAATAGAAAACTATTAGGAGTCAATAGTTTTGCTAATGTTCCGGTAGGTGTTAGGCTTTTGAGTGATACTCTTAAGGGGTATCCCAACATTTAGCAAAGGACGATTCCTCAAGGACGGAGATTGACACTGCCCCTACTCAGGTTATGAAGAGCATTAGGGCGGTTGTTATAAATGTTCATGGGATGCACTCTCCCGGCTGGATGAGAGTCACATGAAAGGAGGTTATGAAATTACTGATCGAAGAGGGTTCAGCAATTTCATAACCTCACTAATAGGAACTCCAGAGAGAGGGTGGTGAATGAAGATAGGAGTACTATAGAGAGTCACCGACTTCGAACACCCAAGCATAAGAGAGACCGGGAATCCCTAACTGGAGTAAGATACGAATGAGTTGAGGGTGCTGCTTCACCTTTAAGAATCACTTGCCGCTACCAAACGAGTAAGCTAAAGAATAACACCGCCCATTCTCTCCCTGCGGTCGAGCTGCTCGTAGACCACTCTCTCCCGGTGGTCGAGCTGATCGTAGAGCACCGTTGTGCGTTAGCATGCTTTGACGCGGGAGCGCGCTTATAGGTTGCGCGCGCCTTACTCATAATTGGGCTCATGGAGTTGCTTGCTTGTTCTGGTGATCGTAGACCACCCTTTGTGTTGTAGTAGGGCCGTTGCTTGTTTGGTTTTATTCGCTCCGGAGTTTGCTGGGAGTTGTTTGCCTCCTGGGCGCTGCTCCGCTATGCGCTATTCATGGTGCTACTGTAGAGAAGACTGAATTCGAAGATGGTTACATTCCGTGCTTTTGCTTTTCACCGCTGAAGAGACCTATGGGTCACTGCTAACCGCTTCTGGTCCCAAAGATTCGGGCTTGCTATTTCCGTTGGTTACATCTCTGAATCTTTTTTGTGCCAGTGACCGGTTTATGGATGAGTGCTCTTGGAGTAGTCGGTCTAGCTCTGAACCTACGTGCCTATGGCTTCGTTTCCCAGGAAATCCGTGCAGCGGAAGATCCTGAAATTGAGACTTTCTTTTATACACCATTCATCTTCTCTTAAACGAAGGTATTCGTGCTTGGATGGCGGCTCAGAATCAGCCTCATGAAAACAATTCCCTGAGGCGCTGTCAAGCAGTGGAAACGCTCTTTAATGGAACTTTAGCTTTAGCTGGTCGTGACCAAGAAACCACCGGTTTCGCTTGGTGGGCCGGGAATGCCCGACAACTCAATTTGTCCGGTAAACTACTCGGGGCTCACGTAGCCCATGCCGGATTAATCGTATTCTGGGCCGGAGCAATGAACCTATTTGTTGTGGCTCATTTCGTGTACCAGAGAAGCCTATATATGTTTTATGAACAAGGATTGATTTGACTTCCCCATCTAGCTACTGACGGTTGGGGGGTAGATCCTGGTGGGGAAGTTATAGATACCTTTCCATACTTTGTATCTGGAGTACTTCACAACATTTCCTCTGCAGTCTTAGGCTTTGGCGGTATTTATCATGCACTTCTCGGACCTGAGACTGAAGAAAAATCCTTTCCATTCTTCGGTTATGTATAGAAAGATAGAAAGAAAATGACAAGTATTCACTTAATCTTGTTAGGTATAGGTGCTTTTCTCCTAGTGCTCAAGGCTCTTGATTTTTGAGGCGTATATGATACCTGGGCTCCCGTGGGGGGAGATGTCAGAAAAATGACCAACTTGACCCTTAGCCCAAGTGTTCTATTTGGTTATTCACTTTAATCCCCCTTTCCCTTGGGGGAGAAGGATGGATTGCTAGTGTGGACGATTTATAAGATATACTTGTAATAAGAGATCATTGGAGGACATGTATGGTTAGGTTCCATTTGTATACTTGGTGGAACCTGGCATATCTTAACCAAACCCTTTGTTTGCATGGGCTCCCCGCGCATTTGTATGGTCTGGAGAAGCTTACTTGTCTTATAGTTCAAAGGCTTTATCTGTCTTTGGTTTCATTGCTTGTTGTTTCGTCTGGTTCAATACGCTTATCCCAGTGAGTTTGACGGGCCCACTGGCCCAGAAGCTTCTCAAGCTCAAGCATTTACTTTTCTAGTTAGAGACCAACGTCTTGGGGCTAACGTGGGATCCGCTCAAGGACCTACTGGTTTAGGTAACTATTTCATGCATTCCCCAGGTCATTTTTTGATTTGAGGAGAAAGAATGCGCTTTTCAAAAATGGTCGGAAGAAATGCACCGGGTTTCAATTCGATTTCCGGCTGGCTGGTTTTGATGCAAAAAAGACAAAACGGGATTGGATTTCCACTCATAAGGAAGGAAGGTTAGATACCTTTGACAGGGTTGTATTTTTGGTTGAAATGGGATGGTGTTCAAACTCCCGAGATGCAGTCTAGACAGCGGGCCCTCCCCTTTCTGACTGGACTGACTCGGGGAAGGGTCAATCTCCTCCGGAGCATGCTTCACAGCCACTCATTCGTCCTGACGAAAGGTATACGAATCTCTCTCTCAGCGATTCCTTTCTCCGCTAATCACCCCTTCCCAACCAGCCCGCCCGATCGATCTTGTAAGATCGGCGAATTCATAGGGGTTAATCTGGTCTGAAGTTGTCGGAACGAATCGTTTGCTTTATCGAACAAAGCTTTATTAGGGGGTCTTGGTTGGCCCCCTATTTTCAACCATTACAGCTGGCGTCGACCAGCTTTGCGATACGGACGGACACGAAGAAGAACGCAGGCAGCGGAAATGCAAAAGAGAAGAGCAAAGATTCCCGACCCAGAGCATGTTATTGACTCAACCACAAATATGTTGAATGAAGGTAGCTTGCTTACTCTCAGCCACTAGTTAGAAGGAAATCCCTTGACTTCGCTTATGCTCAGTCAAGTGAGGCGGGCTAAGATTCCATTCGAAGTAACGTAACAGGATTCGATGTTGCACCATCTTCAACTCTTCTCGGGATCCGGAGTTTTTCGAGAAAAGGTCCCATCCTTCAATATCATGATTGGGTCGACCAGGCCAGATCATGAGTGAAATATCATGATCGGGTCGACCAGGCCCGATCATGAGTGAATAGAAAATCGAAAACGTACATAGCTGTTCCAGCGGAAATACTTGGAATAATTCTACCACTTCTACTAGGAGTAGCCTTTTTAGTGCTAGCTGAACGTAAAGTAATGGCTTTTGTGCAACGTCGAAAGGGTCCTGATGTAGTGGGATCGTTCGGATTGTTACAACCTCTAGCAGATGGTTCGAAATTGATTCTAAAAGAACCTATTTCACCAAGTAGTGCTAATTTCTCCCTTTTTAGAATGGCTCCAGTGGCTACATTTATGTTAAGTCTGGTCGCTCGGGCCGTTGTACCTTTTGATTATGGTATGGTATTGTCAGATCCGAACATAGGGCTACTTTATTTGTTTGCCATATCTTCGCTAGGTGTTTATGGAATTATTACAGCAGGTCGGTCTAGTAATTAGGGGGGCGGCCGTTCGGTCGCCTATGATACTAGGACCAA
The DNA here is from genome assembly GCF_018873765.1 of Telopea speciosissima. Taxonomy (NCBI): domain Eukaryota; kingdom Viridiplantae; phylum Streptophyta; class Magnoliopsida; order Proteales; family Proteaceae; genus Telopea; species Telopea speciosissima. The sequence continues at coordinate 1,218,161 of NW_025317348.1, read as the reverse complement.
TGGGTCAAAAATGGGTTTGTGCCGCAGGTGTTGAACGATCTACTCTACACAGGTGTGGGCTTACAGGGCTAGGGCTCATAAACCCTTTCTTTCATTCATCAATAGGGCCCTGGTCGGTCACTTTTCCGGGCCGGGATCGAGAAGTGGAAGTCATAAAAAAGAGATGTTTCTCTTCGCACCTCAGATCAAGAGGAAGGGTAGCTTGTCAAGCTGGCCTATATGTTTAAATAAAAAAGAAATATAAAAATATAAAAAAAAAGATTCGCTGTCTTTTAACCGGCTGTTCTTCTTTGTCAACGCTACTAAGGACCTATAGCCTACTTTACTTATGAAAGAGGGTTATTCAAAAAGGAAAAGGCGCTACTAACCCCGTATTATCAATTAGAAGTAAGCTGCTGAGTTAGCCTAGCCTACCCTACTATGGTATAGTATAGTAGGCGAGCGAGTTAGCGAAGACGCTTAGGCTAATAGAGAAGAGAGCGTCGGTGCGTAGCCTTCATTCTACTACGCTACGCAAAGGTTACGAAGTCACTTAGCTCGACGTTAGGAGAGTCAAGGGGGAACGCCATACCTACATAGAAGAACCGCTGTTCGCTGACTTTCTAAGGTCTAACCTTTCGCTCCCCTACTGAAAAGGGGCAAAGCCGCTTCGCACCACTGATAGACTACTACAGATTCCATTCAAAAGGCGCTACTTAGTTTCGCAAGCCTTTGTCATTGTCAGTCAACTAAGTAGGGCCTGAGGCCCCCTGCGAATCCGTAAATCTGAGGAGCATGCCGCAAAAAAAAAGGATGGTCCCCCCGGAACGGAACAAAAAAAGAAGTACCCCCCATCATGGTGAACCTCTCCTTGTGATCGGGATGAGGTAGATGCCTCCCAGCCGGGGGGCGGATCGAATCGGAGTTTCCTTAGGTAGCCACCGACCTACAGTTATCCTTAAACTTCCGTGCTTGGTGGAGAAGAAGCGAACAAAGGTACGCTCGCTTGCTGTCTTGTTCTCTGCCGCGAACTGGGATCGCTCGCCAGCTAGGTCAGATTGGAGCAACATTGTATGAGAACATATTACCCATCTTCGGGGACAAGGGGCGGAACGACCTCTCGATCTACTTACTGCAGCCCAGGCTTATTTAACGTCGTCTAGGCGTTCCCTGTTGCTCCGATCTCCCCTACGCCTAGGACGTTGTCTGGGCCAAGAGCCATAGTTAGTTGCTGTTTCCATTTGGTTGTTTTTTCTCGTTGTTGATACCGGCAAGACCCAGCCAGATGATGTCTGCTGGTTGGTAGTGAGAGGACTCTTAGTACCCGCATACCCAAAAGGGGGCGCTGGTTAAAAAACAATCATTTGATTTTGTTTCTTGCTCTCCCTTAGCAGCGGGAAAGGAGTCTATCTATCTGCCTAGCTTTGGTAGATTTCCCCCAACGCAATCCACAAACTGAAATTCCACGAATCCCTTGGTGGATAAGTCCGACGACTCAGCAGCAGTGCGGAATTTAGTTTCTCGTCCGGTGGATCTGATCTATAGTTAGGGGGCAATACATACCAAAAGGTTCGAAGAAGGAACGCGCATAAGAGTATATAACCAACCCACCCTTCTGTATAACCTATTCACATTAGTGAAGCGGCTGGATGCATAAGGGAAATGCACGTTTGTGAGACCGGATGCATAGGGGAGTCAACCTACGAGCACGGAAGAGCGTGGGTACCGCTGACTGTGGTAAGATTCTTAGCCCTGTTGATGACTCCATCTAAAATACAATAGGGACAGCCGTTTCCGGCTGCTCGTTTCGTATCTTGAAGAAAGTAGGCCTGTCGGCGGTCGGGTCAATAATAGCTATGCTATTGACCGACCTCCGCCCGATCCCGAATGCGGGCGGGATTAGATCGTGGTCGATGATACGGTCGAAAAGACCAGCGAGCGAGATGGTTTTTAATAGTACGTCACTCCCTATCATTGCCTTATGAGTTCTAACATCCTACAATCGTACCGATGTCTACTAAAACCTACGGGCGGGTGCTCCGCAACAGCGGCAGTAGTGAACATTGCTACTAAAGAAGGGAGAGGGGAGCCTCTACCGCGGTTAGGTTCCCTCGCTATTCTAGTTTTTGGTATATGCGTTCCGGGAGTGTCCAATTCCCTTGAATCGTACTACCGGTTGTCCCACCGGGAGGGAGGTTGTGTATCGCCAGATGTCCAATCCCATAGTATCTGGATTCGTAATACCGAACCCTCTATATTTGCACGATCGCGCATGGGCTCGTAGGAAGCGAACTCATAGTAAGCAAGAGGGCCGGGAAGGAGGGAGCGGGAACCAGAAAGATTCCTACGACGAACCCGAGCCCCCCGATGAACGAAATAGACCTTTCTCTACTGTATAAGCACCGGCCGTCATCGGTAAAGCTCCGGTCGGGACGAGCGAAGAAAACCCCTAACCAGCGAAGAACCAAGCAAGTCCTTCCGCGAAGAAGGACTTGCTTGCTTTCTTCGTTTGGTTTTCCTGATCTACGACCACCCTCACTCTCTCTCAAACTAAAATTTTATCAAATTTAAAACTCCCCATCCGTTTCTTGATTCGATACCAGTCGTGATTCCCTACCCACTTCGGTCGAGGTGCCCACATTTGATACTCATCTCGAATTTCCGCTTGGGATGTCGAGTGAGACAGAAATGAGGGAAGGGCTTGATCACCGCCTGACATGGTTAGATCGCCCGCCTCGCCCGATGATCTATCTGCAAATTCGTTGGTTGATCCATCCGCTCATCCCTCCTCAGAAGGGAATGATGTCCAGAGAAAGCCAGTCTGGCGACTTCCACCGTACCACCGTTCATTGGGTGGATCAAACCATCCGTTCCTGGATCCGATACTAGCTTTTCACATTCAATAAAATGACTTGCCGAATCAAGATCTTCTTTTCCTCCTAAATCCACTCCAGACAGAATCGGTTTTTCGCCGGACACCACTGCTCAAATGGGAGCTGTCCCACCGACAGTTGAGCTACTCGCGACCAGGGAGGGATGACCCACCTAACGAATTCACGTTTTCCGAAAGGAAAAAGCAGGGTTCCAAACCTACCCGTTGGCAGGAGATGTTGAAGTAGCGCATGAAGTAGTCTCTATCCCCCGGTCGGAGCTGCAACAAGCGAGGGAACTCATTTGAATTAGGTAATTGAGTGAATGCAATCTTTGCTTTAGTGCTCCTTCTATTCCAACTGGCATAGCAAACTAAATACCGGCCGGAAGGCTTCCGAAATGTCGAGCAAGCCATTATTAGCCTTAACGAATAATTGGATCTTCTTCGGGTGGAAGGAAGCCGGAGGTAGGGATGGTTTGGAGGAATTCTTGGGACAGATGGAGGACCACCCCTTGCCATAATTGATCGGATTCGGGATGGAAGCTGTATTAGGGAAATGAATCCACTGGTGGGGAGGCGACTAAAAACTGAGAATTTCCATATAGGGTGCTTCCCCTGCCGCCTTCCGACAGACGCTATTGGCTTTTATCCCGCCGATGCGGGAATACGACAGACTTGCTCATGCTGGGACAAGACGACTTCTGGGAACACGTACAGAGCTTTCAACTGCCTTTCATAGCCTTGAGTGGCGAATCAATTCTGAAGTCGGTTGCCTGAACCAGTTCTCGAATGCATTTCAAGGCTGAGGGGGGAGAAGCTGATCCCGGGACGCATGGACTATCTATTAGTTGGTTTCCGGCTCCTGGATTGCGAGGGTAGTCAATTGAATCATGCCTTGGAAGAAGCAACTCCCTTTCATAAATAGCAGGTCGGCTGGAAAGAAGATCCCGGAACGCGGCCGGCCTCTGACCCCAAAGCTTTAGTACCGCCCACCCAGTCGCCAATCCCGTCTTTTATCCGCCTTTCCTTATTCCAGCAATGTCAATCGACAGGGAGGAATCCACTCTGTAATCCATGCCGATCCGGGAGAGGGAAATGGAAAACGCGGATAGACGAGTCTTTCTTCTCCCTGAACATCGGGATCATTGGTTGAGAGTTCAGGGTGAGAACATGTTTACTGCCAACAGAGAATGAGATGTCTGTTTCCCGGGGGTTGGGACTCCACTTCTACTTCTTCAGATATATTGCGATCTGCGACAGGCAGATCACTTCACCATTCGGCCCATCAAGAGAGTCATATCCTAAACCAAACCTATCAGGGTTTTATCGCCTCCCTCATCCGAAGGCATCGTAACATATGTATCAACGATTCCATAAAAGGAGAGGAAATTGGATCCATCCCTGGAGGCATAGGCATAGACGGAAAAAGCAGAAGCATAGGGAGAGGTTGAAGCAGGAGCAAAGGAGGGGATTGAATGAGGGATGCATCTTCTGAACTGCTTGAGAGCTGGAAGATTGGGATATCCCGACTTATACCCGCTTTTAAAGGTAAGATATCGACCTTTGATGGGGAGGGCGGAGCGGATAAGAAATGAATGCAAGCTTTATCCCCTTCTTTATGCAACTCCTCTTCTCAGATACAGATCGGCTGGACTAGAGTGCCTTTCGGGGGATATTGACTGAAATGCCCCTCCCTATTTTCATCTCTTTTCTTCAATATCCGTTCATCAGTCTTTTGGGGAGGGAAGAGAATCGAGCATGGCTCAGTCGTTATCCGGGATCCGGGCGAGACGAGGAGAAGAAAGAAACGTTGGTTCAGGCAGTTAGAGTAGCGATGGAGGAATTCGATCAAGCTTCTCCTCCTTCCAAACCATCTGTTCTTGGATCCGATTGCCATTAGGATCGGGATCTCTTTCTCCTCCTTCCCCCTCTACTCTAAGGCTCTCCCTCTCCTCAGTACTGCCTTTTTCCGGGGTTTGTACGACTACAACATACTACCTCAGAAACTAAACTAATCCACCTTCATAATCAATCTGCCTTATCTATCTTTCTAATAAGCCCCTTTCTTTATATTATAGGTGAGGGTGCGCAGGAGCGCTCACGTTTTTCAGCTCTGGTGAGAAGCTTTAAGAGATAGGGGCTTCGCCGCCTTTCCTTATGGCATAACAAGAGCAAGGAATGGGAAGGATAAGGCTTTGTAAAAACCTGGATTCTCTTTTTTTCAACCAGCCTTGGAAGCAGTCTGATTTTCCCTGCCCGGAGAAAGATAAACCATTGAATGGGGAGGACGAGACTCTTTGATCTCGGTTAACCGGAGATATCAGTGAATATCGTACGACCGCCGCCATTCAAGATAAGCGGCTCGGCTTACTAATTGAAAGCTAGGCTTACTAATTGAAAATTGCATTATAGCCAGCCAAGCCGTGAGCTACTCCCTACCCATAGAAAGAGGTTTTCGAATTAGTGATAGAGGCGCCTTTACCTGTGTGCATATGGATAGCACCCTTTTAGGTTAGGTAGGGAGTTGTTAACGCAATAGTAGACTCGACTTGTCGATGGAGATGTACCTTGTGGGGGGGCAGCCGAGAACAATTCAGATAGTTCAATGCCCGGGTTGCCAGCAGTCTCGGAAAGAGTTGGTTCAGCTATGCCCATCTCTACCTCTCGCCCAGATGAAGATCCTTGGATAGAAGATATCAATGCGCCATTCTCGAAAACAAACTTTATTCGTTATCCTAATAAAAGCAGCAGCTTTCAACTCTTTTCCCGGGTGGATTGATAGGGCTTATACCGCTCCGTGGGCCTCTTAGCAAACTCAAATGCCCCGCGAATGAGCCAGTGAATGAACCGACGATGAAAGGGTCAGTCGATCCAACGTTTTCAACCCACCCCTCAGTAAGGGCCTGCCATAAGCAAGCACGAAAGAAAAGAAGGCAACCAGGAGAAGCAGCGAAGAAAGAGCTCGCGCGTAACTAGCAAAACAAAGCACTCAACCATAGGGTAGCAACTAAACTAAAGGAAGATGGTCGTATATAAGGACAGGTCCTGGAATCAGTCAGTCAATAGTGGAAAGGAGAAACTGCTCAGCTTGCCCCGGTCCCTTAAGGTTTTACAGGTTTGAGCAACCAGGGAACGGAACCTTTCGCGGCCTCTTTCGAACGAGCTAACTCCTCCCTTTTAGCGCTCTCTCTACGCGTGATCCGGGAATACCACCTATCTCTATCTATGGAAGGAACTGCTTGGCACCCTGCCACTTCTGTTCTGGCCTAGCCCTCTTTGCTTTTCAGCTTGGCACGTTTAAAGAAGTTGCCTAAACTAAGTGTACAAAGTGGCATAAAGTGATTCTTTTCGGGGTTGGTTGGAGGGTGTAAAATCAATCAGTTTGCGGTGGCCAGATAGATATCTCTGGTTGAGGTGTTAGCAAGTCGAGTTAGTTAGCGCCGTTGGCAAGTCGAGTCTGTAGTCGGGTAGTCAGGTAGTAAGATTGGTTTCACGAGAATGAGTTGGTAGCCATTCCGTGATTGGTAATTGGTTCCACGCCTATATATCCATCTGGGGCGGTAGTTGGATCGGTTCCGGTTTGACCAAAAGAATCGGTGTTGACTGGTGCAATACGAAATGATGCTCCTATCATGCACCCTGCGCCTTATATGCTCGGTCCCTTGCCGTACCCCGTCCCGTCGAAGAAAGAACGTCACTTCCGTATGAATCAGGGAATCTACTGAGAGCAAGTAATCTCGGGCGTACCATCCAGGGTTCGGGAGGTTAAAGGGGGGTAAGGGAGGAAGGGCGGGTGAAGTTTCTTACCCCTCCTTCTATCCCTTGCTACTGTTCAACTGGAGCGGAATATCCTTTGCCCACTCCTCATTTTCCCTACTACCCATTATCCGCTATATAAACTAAGATATAACAACACTGATTATCCGCAATATATATATATATCTAACAACAGATTCTCCGCTATCAACAACCCACCCTTTGTTGTTGGTGAGAGAGAGCCTACTAGACTAGACTGATCGCCCTCCTCTCGGCAGTGCCCGAACAACTACCTGACCCCCTAGCCCTACGTTGCCCGCTTGGAGCGGGGGGTTCCACATTCTATGGACCCTGCTCCGAAAATGCTGTGAGAAAGGAAAGGGAAGATCTTGGAAATGGAGAAAGATGATCCGTTGGTTTAGGAAAACTATAACTCTTGGTTCTGGAATAAGCGGGTTCCGGCCCCTCCGCATCAAGATAGTCAATCGAGAGAAGTGTTCATCCGAGAAAAGCGGCTTTCGCACCTCAAGTCGGTTATCCGTATCGGTGAAATGACTCTATCCTTAACACATACGCTTCGGCCCAACGAAATAGGCTAGCGCAGATCCCTCTCTCCAGTTAAGTACCTACCCGTGAGATTAGAGCAGATTCGCTTGTCGTTGTATTGTGTCACATCGACTGCACTTTATTAATCTATCTGCTATCGGTTGAATCTCAATCCCTATTACGCTTAATAAACAACCTATTACGCTAGGATTCACTCTTTACGCTCAATAAACAACCTATTACGCTCAATAAGTAATAGGTTGTTTATACGTGAGTAATAAAAAGAAATGATGCTGATAGAGATACAAAGGTAGACACCCTAATCGATAGGGACAGAGATAGACGGTTCAGTTACTTTCTTTAAAAAGGGTAGGTTGGATTAGGGCTATCCCCTTTATCAGCCTAGGAAGAGAGAGAGAACAGGAGTCCGCCTCCAATCACCAATAAGAAAGAGTAGAGTAGGGGCCAGGCTTTACCAAGCAAGACAAAGGATAAGGCCCGTCACTCTGTTGCCCTCTTTCTTATCTACTTACCGGGGCCAGGGCTAGCTGAAACAGAACCTGCTCACAGCCCAACATCAGATACCGCCACCCAATAAAAAGGATACGCTTAGTCAGATAGACAGGCATGGATCGCAACCAGCAACTAACAACTGCTAATAAAAGATCGGATAGATGCCAAAGACAGAGATCTATAGATCGATAGGAACCGATACCTAAACCAAGATAACATTCTATCTGCCACTTACTACTGAGTTCATTAACCTGCCTTCTTCCCTAACCCCCCTTAAACTCCCCTACTCCCTCATCTATTAATTGATTAGGGATCTCATATACTACTTAAAGACTTCATCGAAAGAGATGCAATAGAAAAGGAGGGCGGGGATGCTACCACTATGACAGGAAAGGAAGAGTAAGCGCTACAACCAGTCCCCTCAATAGAAGGGGATCGAATAATAGGACCATATCGAATCAGAGGGAGGGATCGTACCACAAACGAATACTGCCACTTAGTACTAACCAGCCATAGTTATTGGTTAGCCGCATCTACATGGAAAGGCTTTCCAAGAACAAACTACCTTTTATAGATAGGCAAACGCTCATATTGACAACACGAAATCTTGACCCCACTATTATTTATGCGTTAACAACCTCCCAACAAGTTGAAGTCGAATCCCGCTTCTACTTTGGTGGGGGATGCCTTCGGGGGAAAGCCATCAACCTTAGCATCGGAACAAAGGGGACTATATTCCAGCTTTAAGCCGGGGAATCCCATCGAGGGAAAGCAACCATATTTTACAAACGTATTAACGTAGGACCCATTCTCCATCAATCAGGCACATTCCCCCTACCTTCTCTCTCCCATTGACGTATTGGAGAACCTGGGCCACCAATCTTATTGTGGTCACACGTTGCAGCAACTGGTCCACCTTCTATTCATGTACCGAGATCCATGCTACATCCATCTTTTCCATCGCCTCAACGTCTTCTATATGTAATAAGATCTCGGGTTTTTATCTCAGGCGCAATGAAGCTTGGGATTCCAGTCCAGGGGATTCCACCTACTTCATCCGATCGAATAATACCATGATTAGGGGGTTCGTCTATTCGGGCCACTATTCAATGAATGAAGGCAGTAAGATTCGCTTCAGGAACAGCCATTCACCTAGTCACAGAGCTGCCCATTCTTCAAGGGATCCCCTATCCATCAGTTGTTGACTAGCCCATTACTTCTATATCACCATGGCCTAACATACAGAACCTACCAGCGCATCTGGTCAAATGTTAGAGGGGGAATTATTCGAGAGAGGCGGGACTGCTTCTTACACAGATCCATTGAAGGGGGACATTCCATACCGTTCTAGATCCCCCACTGTGAGGTTCATTAGAAGCTTTAAGCCCACTATGATACAGATCTTCGCCCACCTCCTCAAGGCTCGGAATCCGACGGATAACCACCGCCTACAGATTGCTCCTACGGCTAAACGAACCAAGGCTCTGGTAGGCGAGGGTCAGCTTGAAAGGGATACCTTTTTGGAAAGGCCAATCCAGAAAGAGTAGGCAAGGGTCCTCTAGGAGGCAGAGTTTCGTTTTCATTCGATGCTGCCAGCTAGCCCTATCCCCAGCAATAGGAATAGAAAGCCATACTCTCTCAAAAGGCCAACCCCCTCCAGGCTCGGAGTGCGAGGGTCAGCTTGGTGAGGCATCTCTCTCGAAGGATGCAATCGACAGATCCTCTTATATACGTATCAACAAACCCCACCTCCAACCACTCATTCTCCCTTCTCGGGGGATTCATGTCACACGTCAGAACCCCTCTCTCCAGGAATGCCTATTACGCGTCAAAACCCAGAAAAGCTTTTCTCTCCAATTGAGCCTCTATACAGAGGGATACTTTCTTGAACGCCCTATCCAATAGATTCGAATAGATACGCTCCTCTATAGAAAGGCAATAGATACGTTCCTCTATGGAAAGACATCCATATTCGATAGATAGGCTGATCTAGAGAAAGGCCATAGGTATAGAGAGGGATAGATAGGCTAATCTGGAGCCCAAGATACAGATATTCAAAAGCATGGATATTGAATAGGAACCCATGGAAAGGCTACTCCATAGAAAGGCTCATCTAGACAAATACAAACGCTCCTCTATACAAGGGCTCATCTAGATCAAGGGATAGTTACTTACTTACCCGTCTATGTTTAGAGGCTAACACAACCCGAGGAGGTGTATACCATCGTCACCGACTAGACGTTTATTCAAAGGCTAAGCCCATCATGGAAAGGGATAGTTTCTTGAACGCCCTATCCACAGAAATAGAAAGGGATGGATATCCTCATCTATACCAATAGAACTGGCAATGCAGGATCTGATCCTGGCTATCGAAACGGAAAGGATGCCGCGGCGGGCTTTGACTCTACTACCCTCACCCCAGCTCTCGGCCCTTAATTATTACGAAAAGGGGGGGTGGATCAATTGGTTCAAAATCAACTGCACCCGCCTTTGCTCTTCGATCCCGATTCGGAACTATAAGGGATGTTGGGCGATATGGTAGCGGAGAAGTTGCTTAGACTCCGTCAACCTCTATGATGCCTTTAATCTGTTGGATAACATGGTTCCCGTACCGCCTGATAGATAATTTGCATTCCCGTAGCTTTATCCTTTTTCTCTGGATCTTTTGTCGGCAATCAGGGCCCGGCAGCAAAGCTGGCGTAGAGGCTTCATTCAGACGTTTCTGAGGTATGTAGGGGTGGAGCTTCAGTCCATTCGTCCTTTGGCAGGCGTCGGTAATCTGTAGCGATGGAGTATCCCATTACCTTTCTTTCGGTTTTCATTCACATCTACTCTCTTCGTGGAGGGTAATAGCGGCACGGCAGGATCATTCCGGCACAGCAACATCTGGTTTGCGGCTCTATTCAAAGACTAAGCGAGGCGACCAGAGGTCGGGCTCTATACGAGCTCCTGTTGATCGGCTTTCTTCTATCTGTTCTTCCGAACAGTTCGTTTTCAAGGGTGGGCCTATTTCCAATTCTGCCTGAGAGCTTGTTTGTGCGGGCTCATGTCCGTATTTCCGTACTTTCATCTCATTCCCTTCCTCTATATGCCCTTCTCTTTCCTTTCCTTTCGCTTTCTAAGCAGGGGTTGGAAGCTACTCTCGTACATTCGCTTTCCTCTGGCAGCACGATGCCAATTCCGCCTCAGAGCCAGAATGACGTGGTGGTTCCTTACCGCTACAGCAGAGCTGAATTGCGCGGGGACGAAGGCCAGCCGGCCAGAGTCCATGGTATGTTTATCTTTTTTATAGTTGAGGGGGGACAAGGCAGCTTACGGTGAGGAGGGCAATACATAGACGGTGAGGAGGGAAATACATACACCCCATTTCGACCTCGACCTGTGTCATATCATAAAAGTCCTTCTCGTGCCATATGTACTGAGTTCTCTCGGGAGACATGGTTTAAGCCCCCCAAAAGTCCCTTTCGCTTTAAGGATGACGGCCTGTAGGAGCACGGCTGAATCTTTCTCTTCATGGATGCTCCGCGTGTGGTCCTTGATGCAAAAAGCTTCCCAGGCCTTCTTCGCGCTCCTCTGTTCCACCTTCTTTTCAGACTCCCGGACGTTCTTTCCCGAATCTTTGCTTTCGTTCGACCTTAAAGTCACCAAAAGGATTCCCTTCTGAAAGCCATAGCAGGTACAGGGCTCTGGACTCCCCCTCGCCTGGGAACCGCCTTACTCTTTTTGGGATCATGATCTTTCTTACTCCGCGGAACTCATCTTAGAAGATCAGCACTCATCCTGGCACATTATTCGGACGTTTGGGTCAAATGACTTCTGGATAGACAGATCTTTTTTGAAAGCCTTTCTCGGGGGCTCTGAGAGGTAAGTGAAGCCTGCGAGCCGATCCCCCGCTGGTAGCTTGACTAGGGACTCGCGATGCTACTTTTTTGGGAAGTAGGGCCTTCAGTGGTCTTGTTGGTTCGAATCCATCTCGCGAGCATACGCAATGAAGCAAGTCTACCCCACTTCTATTGCGTATTTTAGATCAGTATCTCTTTTGTTATCTTCAAGTGAGCGTAATTGAGAAGGCGAGGATCCGTGCCTACTAGGAGACGAAGTCGGTATCAGATCCATTACGAAGTTGAAGAGAACAAGTAGGGAGAGACTGTTGCTTACAGGAAAGGGAGGCCTAATTGCTTGCTTCAATTAAGTAATTCAACTGATTTGTGGCCCGGGTTTACTAAATTTTTCAATGAAATATCTCGATTCCCGTAAGAAAACGGACTTTAGTGATTTTCGGCCCGGGGAGACTAAATTAATCCGACCTCTCACTTAAGAGCGGCAAAGAAGACACCTTTCTATATGCCATTACCAGATGCCATTACCAGACACCTTTATATATGCCATTAGTTGAAGCTCTCGTCTACAGCAACTCTATCGAAAGAGAAAGACGATCCTGCTGGTTGCTCTTGCCTGCCTCAAGTATGGAATGCTAATGGTTTCGAGACTAGCCCGGTCTGAGTCTATTCTATCGACGGAAAGCGTCTATCGCGGTGCAAATCATGTGAGTACCACCAGAATGAGTTCCCGCTCGTAGGCTGGATTCAAGCCATGATTCCAAATCCGGGGTCTCTGCCAGTGTGGAGTGTTGGGGATAGCTGGGTCTATTCTGAATGTGGTGGTTGGGGTAGATTGAGTCTATCTATAAAGATGATTTTTTAAAGAAGTTCCCCGATTCTTCGAAATGCGATTACGGGCTAAGGATGGGACCAGTCCGCCGGTCGAGAGGCCAATAGGAAGAAAATGGGTATGGCGCCCCATCTTTCAAGGAAGTCTGATCAAGTTCCAAGAAAGGGTCAAGATTCTGCTCAGTCAAGATTCTGAGTTTGCCGGGGTTGGAGCTCCAGGCTCAATGGGATAAGAGGTGACAATAAGATGACGAAAGTCTTTTCGATTCAAGTGCGATTCCTAAAATGTCCCCTCGGAGGATTGGTAATACGGATGTTGGGGGGATTCTCAGCTCTCGATTGGATCTCGTCTTTCTTCGAAGGTCGCCTCATTCTAGGCGGGGCTATTCCCCTAACGGGAGTTCCACAAGGCGCTAGGATGAGGTAATCTCACGGACCATGGTTCTCAAATTGAAATGGTTCCCAGTCAGATCCAAGATTCGATAGTTGCCGTCGTAATCACAGCTAGAGAGTGCGGAAGGCCAAGAAAAAACTAAGTGGAAGTGTATTTTCGATCCAGACTAAGCTTCTGATCAAAGCAAGTTGCTTGGACAAAGGTTGACGGATGATAGCCTCTAAGTCGGGCCTTTCCCTATTGAAGAAAGAAAAAGAACGGGACTGGGAAGAGCTTGCTAGTCCGCTTGCCTTGCGTTCAGAATAGCGTAACAGAAGATAGTTGTTATCTATCTTTCTTTCCCTAGCCGCCTACCGGGCGAAGTACTCGATCGGGGGCAGGGCGTGAAGGTGGTGGGCGGTGGGCTCTTCCGCCTTAACTTGAAAGAAGGCAATGAAATTGTCCTAAGACAAGGCGCCCGATAGGGCGCACTCAGCCTACTAAGTCAAACCCTTAGTTCAACAAGATCAAGAAAGCTCTAAACACCCTCAATCAGGCTTTTCTTTTTAACCTTTCCTAGACAGAGGGAAGAGAGCGCTCCTACACGAAAAAAAGAACTGAAACTAGAAGACGAAGTTGAGCGCGTTGAATGACATCGTATAGTAATCAGTGAACGCATGTCGTCTCCTGGAGATGTGTAAAGGCTTATTGACAATGGTAGCTGCCGCGCATCCACAAGAAGGCACTGAAGAGCTTAGAAGTGATGAATTTCCTGTAGAACGGTCCTTGTCCCATTGATCATTGCACGTTTGAGTAGCATTTCTGGATAAGTCGTCTTTATTGCCGGTGACTGGCTTGCTTATACGTCTTTAGGCGTGCGTTGGGAACTACACTTCCAGCAATAAAACAGAGGACGCGGGCACTTAACTAACACTAACATGAATACCCCTCCTCCGGCTCTCAAAGACAAGAAGGCAATGATTGGGGAGCTTCACCCAGAAGCCAGCTGGTTGAGGTTGTTCCCATGGGCATAGAAAGTTTGTTAGCTTGGTGACAGGTTGGATAGAATGACAAGAGGAACCACTGTCATAACTGGCCCAGAAGTATAAATGTCGTTACTGCTCAAGATGTATTGTTCCGAGTTGGCTGGCTTCAGAGTCGGTTCGTAACCAAGCTATAATGTGAGAGAGACGCAAGGGTGCTCGTAGATCAGCTCGAACACCCGGGAGGCTCGGCTCCCTACTTGCCAGAGAGCATCTCTCCGTCGAGACGCTAACTGCTGATCTCGGGTTCCGCTGTGCTTACGGGGTCTTTAGACAGGTTCCTTTCAGAACAAGGGCCTCGTTTGCCAGGGGTTCGCGGCATACATCGCAAAGCAGGTCCTGAGGATAAGGTCGGAGGTATTCCAGCATGCCAGGAAACTGTTCTATGTAAGACCTATGATATACAAAATTATCAGACCCTCAGGAAGCGACATTAGCTAGGCAGCGGGGTAGCCGGAGCTCCACTACTTAGCGCTTAGGCCAGGGACGGAAGGAAAGAGAGAAGATAGTATATTTCTGCCCAGACCTACCGCACCACGCCTCAAGAACGAGGCTCTCGGACGGCGGGCAGCGATCGGACGTCTATGACAGCAAAGCTACGAACGACTATCAAGGGAATTCGCGCGGTTGGGCTACCAGCCTGCTCTGACCCAGGTGTGCAACCATTTTCAGACCTTTTTGTAATATGCCCTGTCTTGCTATACCTGAGGCGACACGCCGCTATACCGGAACTTTTAGTAGCGGAGATACCGTGTGATAAATTAGAAGTAAAAAGTTATTTAGATAGATTTACAATCCTAACCTGAAATAGCCATCAGGCTAGAAAGCCGCACCCGGATAAGCAGTTTCAGCTTCTACACGTACTTTTGCCAATGCATCTGCTCTCTGGCCTCAAAACCACACCCGAAGGAAGGCCAGTTGCTCGCCCCTAACAAGCAACGGCTAGCGCGCGCATCCGTTTTTCAGCTTTTTTTGGGGTGAACTTACTGCTCCTGGCTTTACCTCATAGGGGTAGACAGGAATATTTAATGGTTCAAAGTCGAGGTAAACGACTGATTCTTAGTCAACTCGGTTAGCTTCCTCTGCTTCCGGTGGCGGGACAACCACTGATGCGGAAAAAACAAAGGCTAGGTAATGTCTCTCCAACTAGCTCTACCCTGGTCACTGGGTCAATAATCGGCCCGGTGGTTCTTCGACTGGCACCGGAATAGATTTTGGGCGAGGTGGTGGTGGGAAAGCTGCTGGTACTAGTATCGAAACCATAAGGGGCGTTTACGCTGGGACTGAAGCTTTGATACTCGTGCCTACGCAGCCTTTGTTCGCATCTCTCATCGATTCCCCTATGGAGAAGAGGAAAAAAAAAGAGCATTCATTGGTTGGACCTTTATGCTACCAGCCTCTGCTATTGACACTCTTTCTATACTATACGAGCTGTAGGATCATGAGCATCACCCACAAAGGCATACATAGTTGGCAGTTTCTCACCCGGGTCGAGATCTGAGGCCGGTGCGGCAACCCATTGATCCACCGGAATAAAAGCGAGCAGCATTGGGGCTAGCAGCATTTAAACCAAAAAAGCGATTCACTTGGTTCCAACAGCAGATCCAAATCGGGGAGCAGAGCCAATCACAGATGTTGATCTCGTCCCACCAATTGAAAATGGCGTTGAAACTACCCTTGATGACCCAGAACGACCGGGTTGTAGTTGAACCATCTCCGGTGAGAGATTTGGTCCACCGAGTCGAAAAAGAAGCACCTTGCCCATATTGATACCCCATTTAAGGTATTCCAGTTGCATATCGGTATCTATACGCCTCTACTTCGGTTTGATAGCTTGAAAAGGTTATTTAATTGCTTTTCCGGGGGGAAGGAGAAAGCAGTACCAATTGTGGGAACATCAGCTTATGCCGGAACAGCGGTGAAGAAAGCAGCATCTCCGCCACCATATCCATATTTAATCCCCCCGGCCCTCCTGTTTACCTCTTAGCAGGGGTGAAAACTGCACCATCACTAGCGACAGAGTCATTACCAACAGCTTCCAATCAACTAGTTACGGATCGGTAAGGGTCTGTTAAGAGCTTGTCTTAGCAGAGCCTCGCCTCAGGGTCATCAACTGAAACTACTGATGCTTACTCATATGCTGGCCGGTCCGGTTAAATCCAATTTGATCTGCCTTAGTCTATACCTAAAATATCTGTTGTGCTCTTCCAATTGGTTCAAGGTAAGCAGCTGAAGCAACTGCTGGGGGTACCTATCCAACTGTCTCTGCCGCTGGTGGAACTGGATATCGATCCAACGAGTTCGGACGCGAGCGAAGGGAAGCGTCGTACTATGGTTCAATGGGTGAGGATGCTAGGTTACCAGGTTCTCAAATCGGGTATTGAACCCTCTCTCCCCCAAGCTGTCTTCTCCCCCTAGCTGTATAGTTTATCTATCTCTCTCTCTCGCTACGCCCCTATACAAAAAAAAAGAAAGGATCACAATTGTGCTTAAATCCCTACTTCCACCGAATCTCGTGCAGCAGGAACCATCCGACTTGTTTTTCATAGTGCACATTTAAAAGAGTGCCAATTGTTGCAGAGAAGGAGCTGCATGTGTTCTTGTTCAAGAATCGGGATAGATCCCTTTGACCCCAGCCTCCTCTGATGTTGAAAGTCTCTCAAGCCTGACTTTCTTAAGTCTTCCATTCGAACCACTAGTTGGTAGTCTGAACCGTCCCTCTTCCCCAAAAAAGAGCACCTATCATGCTTTGACCCCACATCACATCATTGTCGGCACATCGCTTCCTTCACTCAATCGCCCCGGAAGCCTCTCCATATCGTTTTGACCTTTTTCGGTGGCGGTTAGCTTTTTTTTATTCCCCCATTATAAGTCGTTACTACTAGCAATGACTTCCTCTTTCATTACTTCATCCTTTCCATATCCCTCTCCCTTGTTCTCAGTGACTCATCAAATGGCACTCAGTTCATATCTTTAAGTTCGATCATTGACAAGGTTCAAAGAAAGGGTGGGACTATCAATAAGAAGAAAAACAAAAATTGCGGTTTCATTATGGTATTACAGAACGACAATTACTTAAATATGTTCGTATTGCCGGAAAAGCCAAAGGGTCAACGGGTCGGGTTTTACTACAACTACTTGAAATGCGTTTGGATAACATCCCCTTTTTCGATTGGGTATGGCTTCGACTATCTCTGGAGCCCGCCAATTAGTTAACCATAGACATATTTTAGTTAATGGCCGTATAGTAGATATACCAAGTTATCGCTGCAAACCCCGCGATATTATTACGGCGAAGAATGAACAAAAATCCAAAGCTCTGATTCAAAATTATGTTGATTCATCCCCCCATGAGGAATTGCCAAAACATTTTACTCTTCACCCATTCCAATATAAAGGATTTGTCAAAAAAATAATAGATAGTAAATCGGTCGGTTTGAAAATAAATGAATTGCTAGTCGTAGAATATTATTCCCGTCAGACTTAAAACTAACTAAAATAAATAAAATAACAAAAAAATTAAGGGTTCGAGAAATTTGGCCCTCCTTTTCCTTTCACCGAAATAAATTGACCTAAGGTAAGTAGTTTACCCAGGATTTTTATCCGATTCATGTGTCATGAATCGACAGGGGAATTTTCATTCCTTGTCCACTCTTTCCCGTATTTTCCGTACCACGGCAATTAGGAATAGAGAATCCATATCAAAGAAGTCTAACCGTTGAAATAATGGTATCCATTGTTATTTGATTTGATACATTTCAGTCAGTAACATTGGTGAATTAGGTGAAGGCGCGGAAAGAGAGGGATTCGAACCCTCGGTAAACAAAAGCCTACATAGCAGTTCCAATGCTACGCCTTGAACCACTCGGCCATCTCCCCTACAGAATTATTATGACCCGGAAACTGAGTGAATAGCGAGTCATTCATATTAGATTATTGGATAGGTACAACCAATCAATTCGACCTATAAAAAAAGAAAGTTTTTCATCAAAGAAAGAGCTTTCCTTCGAGGCTCCGGGATAAAGATCAAAATTTTGTTCTTGTGAAAAACTGTAAAAGATATGATTGAGAAAGGTATACCTTTCTTTATATATATAAATATATTTTTATATTTATAAATTTTTTTTTAATGAGTCTGTTTTTATGCTATTTCGTACTGTACAATTCCTTTGTTTGTGGGAAAACGATCCCACAAGAGACAATGAAAATAATTATAGAATGGATTGCTACCTATGCCTAGATCGCGGATAAATGGAAAAATTTTTTATCTTCTGCCTCCTTACTCCATAGGCGAATCAAGGAATTTGAAAAGGCCTTTGTCTTGCCATTCAAAAAAATATTTTGAAATAAAAGATGGGAAAGCGGAGAACTACCTCTCGGACCTCTATAGGCTTCTATAGTGCCTCCTGAAAAGAGTTCCTTAAGACCCGAGCCCTTATTGGTTCACCCGGTAGCCTGCTCCTTCGCTAAGACCAGGATTTCCTCTCGACGCCCCATCAACGTGAAGTTTGAACTCACCAGCCCATTACTCAACATAGGAGGGGTAATACTTTTTGTGAGACTTCTTAGAACGAACACAGATAGGATCAATATTAAGCTACTTTAGGGATAAGGAATCCATGTATGAACCCGGGGAGTTAACATTTAATAGAAAAGTTAAGTCTCTCAGCCAATTCACCACTTTATTTTTGATATGCTCAGAACTAGAGAAAGAATCTTCAAACCTTCTTTTGTTTTTCTCGAGCCAAATTTCCCACGATACAACGATAGGAAGAAAGGCGATGGTTGCATGGATTTGAGTCTTTTTCCTCCCGGACTAAAAGAAAGAGAAGATTGAGTTGAAGCTTTCTTCTTTTCTGCTCTTAAAGTAATCAAGGATCTTAGGCATCCGGGGACCGGCTTCGCGAGACTATTATAGGTCTACTCTTGGCTAGGCACTACTGGGCGGAGCTTTCTCGATCAACTATCTTACTTGAATGAAGAGCATGAATGAATCAAGCTTCAATTCATGTTTTCTTCTCTTATGATATTTGTTTATGAATTTACAAAGAGAACATCACTTATGATAATAAGAATTCTGTCATTCGCGTTGCTCACCTTATCAGATAGAGTAAGCGAGTCAACTACCTTATCAGATAGAGTAAGCAAGCTTCGCTACCGTGTAAGATAATAAGCAAGCTTCGCTACCAGACTATAAGTACTCCCGATACACAAACTGAATCTTATACGAAGAATAAGAAAGAAATCGATGAACCTCCCTCTCACCCTTAATTCATTCATTAGCCAGCAAGCTAGGAGTTCAAGTCACAGTAGTAGTTCGTAGGCAGGGAAGTCAATGGAAGTTGGATTGCCTAGTTGCTTTTGAGTTCTATTTTCACTAGTTTCCAAGGCTTGATTGCCCCTGGGCTTGGGCTTGCTTTGATGATGGGTAGGCTTGTTGTGCTTTGGCCCTTCTGTGGGCTTTCATCGAGGCGCTTTTGCGTAGGCCCAAGTCTTCATTTTTAGGACTTTCTTTGATGGTTCATGTAGGCTTGGGTCTTTCATTCGGGCCCTATTGGGGCACCCTGTGGGCCAATGCGTATAAGCTTGGGCTTTCTTAACGTGGCTCATTTGACGACTCAGTACATGGATGTCACGAGTCTATTGGCATAGAATATGGAATCTTTTCTACGTAAGCTGGTTGTGCAAAGTTTGTTCGTGCATACAGGCAGTGTGATTTGGGGATCTTTTGTTTGCTCCGCAAGGTAGCCAGAGCCAGCCAGTTTTTCATTAAAAAGGCATGATCGTCTTCAACTGCCGAAAAGTAGTGCGGAGAACTAGTAAGAATTGTGCCTGCCATCCAATTCGTGACGCATGGCGATATTACTCTACCACTCTATAAATGGAGGCTCGATAAGTGTCTTCACTTCATCAAATTCAAATCAAAGAAATTTAGTACTAGCACGTATGGCTATGGATGCTGCAAACAGGCTTTATGCAATTGCTGCCGAAATGGGGCAACTGCAAAATGAAATTCAAGAGCACCGTAGAGTGCTAAACTGCCTTTTGATAAGTGTTAGAACAATGGATCCTGCAAGGAAAGAAGCGCGCATTCGCGCTACCAGAGAGCGCATAGAGGGTTTGGAGGAGAGGCAGCAAGCGCTGCGGGCGGAGCAGCAAGAGCTCGTTGTGCAGGCGATCACCCGCGGTGACCAGGGAGACTAGAAGAAAGAAAAAAGTAGTAACTTTATCTTCTTTCTACTTGTTAAGGCCTATCCTTTGACTTATTTCTGTTTCGCAAATAATTAATGTAGTTAGCATAATGCCTTTAAAGCTCTAGTAAAGGCATATGTGGTTGTTTATGTAATGTAGTGATTTATGTAGTAGTAATGAATAAATCTTTTGGATAAATGTTTTTTCTCTACAGGCCTCTTGAATCCTTTCAATCCCTATTTCTTTTTGGAATGCTAAAAATTCTACTTGAGCATCTAAATCTGGGTCACTACCAGCAAAAACATCTCTGAACAAGATTCTAGCACCATGCCAAATGTGTCCGAATAAGAAAAGCAAATGAAGTATGTCCAAAAGTAAACCAACCCCTTAGACTGCTACGAAAAACACCATCGGATTTCAAAGTAGCACGATCTAATTCGCAAATTGAACCCAATTGAGCACGTATAGCATCTTTTTTCACAGTAGCAGGATCGCTATAACTCACTCCATTGAGTTCGCCGCCGTAGAACTCAACAGTTACACCTACTTGTTCAACACTATACTTCGATTCCGCCCTTCTAAAAGGAACATCGGCTCTAACAATTCCGTCGCCGTCTACCAAAACGACTGGAAATGTTTCAAAAAAAGTAAGCATACGACGTACAAAAAGTTCACGCCCTTCTTTATCTCTAAAGATAGGGTGTCCTAACCATCCAACCGCTATTCCATCCCCGTTATCCACTCCACCCGCCCACGCCGATTAGGTTAAGAGACATTGTTCGTTTAAGGAAATCAGTCTATCGCTTAGCGCTTAGAATCAATTTAATGAGCTTGTTCTGCTAGACCGAGAATAGAAATTCAGTAGGTAAGGGTAATATGAGCGCCTTTGACTAATCTTAAAAGAAGGGCTCCGTTGGGGTGTCTTTCTCTTTGGAAGTTAGGAAGAACCGGGATCCCAAACAAGACTCCACTAAATACGATATTCCACCCGATACCGGGGACTTCTCATTCTGTATCGGCAGAAGCCTTCATCTGACCACTTTCCCATTGGAAAAATAAATTTTCTCGCAAGATAGCAAGGCAAATAAGGCAACTATAAGCAGATCCTTTTGAAGAAGCTTTCTATGTACAAGTTCAGGGCAATATCGAGAAAAAGGCAATCTCGATAGTCTAAATCGGCAGCAACGGCTTGGTTAAACACAACTTACGGGCTGGATAGCTTTAGAGCAGTCTCTTTCTTTTTACTGCTTTCCGCTTGCTGGCTTGGTTTAGGGAATTTGACAGGCACTTCGCTACTGTCCTTGCCTAAAGAATGAAAGAAAGACGAAGCCTTTCTAATTATGGAACTCGGGACTAGCCGCTTCACCTGGCTTTCCATCCGAAAGATGGGCGGGTGTCCTCGTTCGCTGCCTGGCTGGCTTGCTTGGAAATGGGTCCTCGGAATTCAATCAATATGGTGAGTTCGATTATGGTTTGTTCAACTAGTGGATTTGGCCCGTGTTCAGTGAGTCTATTGGAGGAGATGTTTTTGTTACAGATACTGGCTTCATAAGAAAGAAATAAGAAAGAAACTATTACTGGAGCCCGATCCCCTGCTTGTTAGTCATAAGGCCGGAAATCCTCTGCTTAGTCATAGGGCGAGGTAAGCCACTCGACTGACTGACAAGGAGAGGAAATGAATGAAATGAATTCCCGAGGGATCAAGGGCTGGGGTTGGACCAGACACCTGGCTACCTTGTTATACGTGTTGGACCCGGCTCGAGGCGTAACTAGGCTACGTCCTTCCCTATAAAAGAAGGGTATGGTTCCGGTGTAGATTGGTTTCATGCCAGTTTAACAAAGAAAGATAAATAACTAACTAACACATCATGATGATCCTTCAGTCTAATTTCTTATCATTTATCAGATCGGCAGCTACTACTATAGGTATTAAGAATGATTATAAGAATCAATCACAACTTCTAATATATAGGAATTATTGTAATTATGAAAATCCTGATTCTGAATATAAGGATGAGAATCTATATTATGATAATAATGTATTCCTATATAATATGATATACAACATTAATAATCTAATAGATAAAGAAGATTGTGAATTGCTTTATTCAGGATGCAGAGAAGCCAGTATTACATTTAGAGAGCCATACTTACGATGTATTGAATATGATAAAATTACATTGGCAGTAATGCAACTCTTATTGAAGTGCGCTTACCATACAGGTGCTTCTTATGGTAAGTTTTTTATAGGTTATTATATGTGTATTCCTATAGAAGATGATACCTCCGGTAAAGTAACCTATAAAAATCATCGTACCTTTATGATATGTACTGCAATACCATTGATAGATAAAAAGGATAATATGAAACCTAACATGGATGTCTATGCTCAGATTTTAAAATATACCACGCAAAAAGCTGAGGAATACACCAAAGAAGTGCTTACTGGTATATTCATTAGAATCTATCTCAAAGGTGATCAAGAATCTAGTCCTATTATGTTGTCTCTGAGCTCTAATCAAATCGCTAGCCAAATCCTGCAATTAATGGAAAGCGGTATAGGTAGTGATGAACCAAGAGAGGTTCAAGCAATTGGGAAAGGTAAAAATAATTATTACAAATATATAACAGCACTCAAACCACCGAAGAGTAAGGTTAAAAGGAGGCCTTTCATTGTAGCCGATATAGAAACAGTTCTTGTGAAGGGCTATCAAGTCCCTTACGCTGTTGGTTTCTTACCGGTCTGGCCTGATGAATATTCTGTGGATTCCATACCTGATCAGGATCATATATTAGAAAGATATTTCAGTGAAGATTACATAAAAGAGGAATTAAGTTCAGATAATCTATGTTTAGAAGATTCATTTAAGGATAGAAGTAATAAAATATTACATCTATTTATAGAGCGTATAGCAGCATTTGTGGAAAAACATAAAGAAATCCGAACAATCTATTTCCATAATTTGTCACGATTCGATGGTATTATTTTAATGAAATATTTTACTACTCAAGGGTTAAAGTATCATATCAAACCTCTATTGAGGAACCATCAATTATATAAATTATCAGTGTATCTTGGAAATCCCCTCCTCTCCTATGGGTTTTGGGAAAGACCCTACTCCCCTGGCTAATGAATGGTGAAAAAAATGACTTCCCATAGGGAATAAAGTCCAGCTTCTCCGATTCTCTAGGAAGAAGAAAAGTCTGTCCCTCTTCTCTTCACTTGCAGCGAGTGCAATCCCTACTGCGCGCCTTTCCTTTGCTGCCAGCCCAACCCTTGCATTTAGTCTCGCTATGGCTAGCTTCTTGGATTCGGAGGAAGATTCCCCAATAGGGTCTTTTGGAATGACATTCTGGGCAGAAAGATAGACTGAGCTACAACTTCCTATGGGCTTGCTGCTTTTCATCCTATTTGGCTAGTGAAATAGTTGAACGAAGACCCTCATTATTCATTGGGTTCTGGTTGATTCACCAAGACAAGTCAAGAAAAGTAATAAGAAAGAAAAGCGGAATGATGACTCAAAATGAAGGACAACGAAAAGGTACCACAAATCAAGTGCAAAAAGATGATGAAGGAAATGAGAATCGGAGAGTACATATAGGGAATCATCTCCGGACCATTTTCCTTACTCCTTTAGGATGGCCACTATCTTAGACAGTTCCCCCTAGCTTCCAAGTCAAGGTCCACAACTGACAGCTTTCGTTGGCCTGCAGGGAGTCGTTTCAACACTTCAATCCGCTTAGATCCCGGGCGAGCCCTAACAGAGAGGCTTTCTCATTCAGCTACATTAGCTAGAAAGTATAGTTGGCATTAGCATTTTCTTTCGGAGGGAAGTTTAAGGTATTGGGACACAGAGGGAATAGAACCTTCTCGTCGACTCATAGCTCCCAGACTCCCTCCCATTCATTCCCTTCCTTCTTTGGCCTTTCACCAGGATCAAATGTATCCTCGCTTGCTTATTCATATGATGTTGGATTTGCAATTGAAACTAAAGCCTCACCAGCAGCTTCATCTTCAGTGAAGCAGCACCCTCTGCCCTTAAAAACCGACGTTTTGGACCGCTTTGCTAAAGCCGTGAAAAGGAGTGGACGGTTGTCTTTTGGCCTAGTTGGACTGGTTCGCCTAATCGAAGAGACCCTACCCCCATATCAAAAGAGCCCCTACCTTACTTGTTCACCGTACTAGACCTCCATATCATATGTGTAAAGAGCCCACCTCGGATACGAAAGAAGGACACAGGAGTGGTCTATTACATACACATTAACAACTCAAACCATAACCATATACTGTTCATTCATAGCGGGGTAGTTCACTAATGGGCTGTTTCGATTGAAGCGGAACAGAGAGAGGTTCGCTAGTGGATACTGAAACGTGTGGGCTTGGTTCATTTTCTATTCCGCCTAGTACCAGTACAGACCCATCTTATGAAATAGAAAGATTGACCGCCAGATCATAACAGTAATCATCCATGTACGAAATCCTATCCCTCGATGGCGCTTGGCTAGATCCACACTCTTTGATTGCTTCCCTCATTCATAATGAAACCGGGTATACGTAGATTCCTTGATTCACCACTCTATTCGAGCATTATGCGGAGTTAGGAGTTGTGACAACATTGTCTATTATGATTCGGGGCGCCAACCACTAAAGATGGCTCGCATTGGTTTTACGTCCTATCCCGCGTGAGGGCAAGGTAAGCCTGTTTTCACCGAGCACACTAAGTGAAACACGGAAAGATCGAAGGTTCAGTGATCACTTATGATATTCCTAATTGAGTGAAGGTAGCTTGCTTCTTGTTAGGAACAAAGTCACTCGACTATACAGGAGAGGAACGAACGGAGGAGAAGCCTTTAAGTGAGTTAGGGGGGTTTGGCGCGCTTCTCGCCCATTAGAGCAGTGAGGTAACGCCGAAGGGTTAAACTGTTAAAGAGTTGGAGTTCCTGTTTCAAGAAGTCGAGGGAGTTTCTCCTGTCGGTTCGGTGAATCGGGGAGTGGAGTTCTTGTTTCAGGCGGAACAGGAAGTCGGCAGTGCTTTTCTTTTCCTCCGCTTGTCGGTCTGTCAGTTCAGATGAGGAAGAGGTTTTGAGTTCGAGTTGGAGTAGAAGCCAAACGACGGGGCCGAGAATCTGTGATCGATCCGAAGAACCACTGCCAGATACGATTCTGCTTCCCCTTCGTACTACCAAAAAATGCGATTCTTGCCCGGCTTTCTTTCGGCTTAAGAAGGCTGCGGTGAGAATGAGGATCACTTCGGAACTCTAGGAGAATGGGCGTTTTAGGGCGGGATCTAAAAGCTCTCCAACGTGTTGCGGATCCTTCAGCCGTGAGAGGGTCTTTTGGCTTCCTCAGGGCCGTGTGAAGCTTAGCTTGCTTTAGCAGCCACGTGTGATGATTCAAGTTCGTGGTAGGCGTAGGAGCTGGGCGAAGCGGTAGCGAAGCTCAGGTGGTGATGCAAGTGCGCGGTGAGCGTAGTAGCCCCCTCGGGCATGCTCCTTGTACAACCAAGCGAAGAGCTAGTAAGGGCCGGAATGGAATATCGTATGTAGTGTAGAATCGGATCTGAGGCTCTTTACTAGGATTGGAACAAGCAAGGAACGAGTGACCACAAGCTCCGCTTAAGCGCTCGACATGCAGTTAGCTCAAAACAGGTTCACTTATGTTAAGTTTGGCTAGTTGCTAGAAGAATGGCACTAGAAATTGTCTTCGGTCCAAGCTGGTAGATGGTTCTTACTCCGGTCAGTTGGAAACCATCGGATAGCCTTAAGAAATGAAATTTCCATGTTGATTGAGCGGAGTTGCTCGGAACAAGGTTTGGGGGGAGAGGAACGAAGTCGCTCGACTATAAAGGAGAGGGGAGAGCACTTTCGGAAAAGAAGGGTTATATTCTATTCTATATATCATATGGTTTCTTCTTTCTTTCCTTCAGTGAGTTCATTCCTTTTTTTCTCTCATCTTTCGGCGAGATTTCTTTGCTAGCCGAGGAATTCGAATAGTAGCGGCATTCTTTTCTTGACTATTTGCATCTTTCTCTGAGTTGGCTGTAGCATTGAAAACTCTTTCACTCTCTTCTTTACGAGGTTGGTGAAAAAGCTGAGGATTTGGTTCTCATTCCGCTGAAAGGAAGAACAGAATGAGAGTGCCAAGTATATTTTGATTAAGGAGAAGAGTCTTGTGATGAATGCGGAAAGGTTCTTTTTATCCCCAGAGTGCAGTAGGACGGTTGGTGCAATGACTCTTTCTGTCCCTGCTGTCAGTCATTCCGGGCAATAAAGTAGGAAGAAAAACCTTTACCGGTCAAACTCTTTCAAGCAAGCCTGTCCCAAGCCGGTCTGTTCACAAATCGGATGTTAGCTCTTTTGCACGAATCTGCTCTTATTGAATCCCCTGCTATTGTATTGAATCAGATGCAAGTCTTTTGAAATGAAATCTTGTTTTTCTATAGATGCTGCGGCGTAAACGGTGATCATTGCAGTTGTTTAAAGAGGTTCAGGGCAAATAAGGGCTTTCCAAAAAAGGGCTCGTCGAAATAGCGCATCCAATCGAACTAGCATTGTCGGCGAAGAGGCTTCATTAGCAGTCCTTGTCGGGGAAGCTCTTACTGTTCTCGAATAAATGGACAAAATCCCCGGTTTCCTTTACTTTTTGCCGTGCCTTACGTCCACTCTCTCTATATCCGACCTTTTCTCTAGTCCGGGCATCCAGTATAAGTATGTCAAGGCTATGGAATAGGTTTTGCAAAGACAGAAGCAAAAGTCCCTCCTTGCCTAGGAGCTCTTGTCTTAAAAGACGAAGAATACGAGTTAGCGGGGCTGTTTCTTGTTGAATGGACATCTGAGATGAGAAGGAATTAACACATTCAACTTCATGAAAAGAAAGTGACATAGTTACTGGACAAGGAACTAATTGCCCATAAACCCGTCTCGGAATATAAGGAGCTGCTCCCTCTTTGTGTTACAGTTAATCCACGAAGGGGACATGCCAACAAGAGGACAAAAGATCGAATAGGCTCTTATCTTAGGCTACGCACCTTGTGCGTAGCATTTAGGCCAAAAATCCCGAGGACAAAGAGGATTAGCAATCATTCGACAGTTGGGATTGGGATGCCGCTTTCACTAGTAGAAGATATCCACGCAAGGAAGGGAAATGTATGCAAACACGGGGTTTTCTAAAATAATTGGAACTAGGCCAATGCCAATCTCATCTATTGCAGCAAAGAAAGAGGAAAGGGGCGAAGCGGTTACCTAATAACATCTTCGTTGTTGTAACTATCGACGAATACTGGTAATTCTCTTTATCGATGCGAATCATAGTAAGGAAGTTTACATACTTTTGATCAAACCCGGGAGAGGAATTAGATCCGGCTATAGCCTAAGAGATGAATAAGTCTAAAAAAGGAAATACCCGATTAATTACAAAGTGTTGGTTCCTGTTATTGCCAGCAAGCATTCCTTTAGCAAGTAATCCCTTGAGAGGACCTTTTGGCTGATCTGAAGACGTGACAGACTTTGGAATGTCTGTTGATGGCGGTGTGCATGAATGTGTTTAGCCCTTTTTGGAGGTAGTAAGTTAGCGAGAGGGGTGAAGCAGGCTAGCGATTCTACTATTACGCTGCAGTAGTAAGCTGATAGTCGCTATCTTCTCTTAGGTAGCAGCACATGGGAGTAGAAAAAATCTGCCTCCCGAGAGGCATAAGAAGGGGCGAAGCGCTAGTTAGTGGGAATAGTCCTTTCCTGGGTATACCTTGTCAGCCAGCATCCACCTCACGAACAAGCAGTCCCACGGCCTTCTTTGAAAAGGATGATTCCTTATTCAGAAATCCGGATCGGATGTTGACAATCAAATCTTTCTCATACCTGCTATCCGGCAAGACGACTTTGAATTGAATTCTGAAAGCCACGGAAGGAGGCAGTCAGCCTTATTATACATTAAGAGAGAATAGAGGCCCCGAGACATCTATATGCCCAAGTCTTTGTCACTCGAACCAACACTTCTGGGAAAGGAAATGCACAACAATCCCAGCGTCCATCGTGAAGGTAACCCGGTTCGCCTTTCTGACTTACAATGGCTACATCCGGGGCGCATTTTGAGGTTTTAAGTGTGCTGCCTTAAGAGGGGCTTTTGATAAAGTCAACTACGCTCCCATACCATCGACTCTTTTCACCCAAAGTGAAAATCTCCTGGTAGATCCGGATAAGAAGATTGAGGTTTTCAAGCCCTCCCAGGATAGCCCCCTCCGTCAATTCTGCGACCGTCCAAGAGTAATGTCCTCCTTCTCTAAAAGGGGCTTCACCAGATTGGCGATTGCCTTTTTTAGATAGAAAATGGCACCAATCTCTAGAAAATCGGGACCCCATTTTTGCAAGTCCGAATCCTCCTTAATGACCTCACTTAAAGGAGGAAAGATATTCAAAATAGGGGCCGTCCTTTTCCGAAAAAAAGACTGGAACGTGAAAAAAAGCTTTTTCACTAAATGGTCGAGCACCTGGCTCAAGATGAAATAAAAAAGAAGCTCTACGAGGAGATCCGCCTTGTTGGGCTGGCTGTTAGGTCCTCGTTAAGATGCGTGTTGTTTTCTTTCTTTACTACATACGTATGAAAAACCCCGAAATTCTTGTTCTCGTGGAAAAAAACGTCCATTGACCGATGTATAACTGTTTCCAGCTCTCAACCGTAAGTTTCGCACTCCACGAGTGGATTAGTTGAGTGACTAGACTTAGAACTCTTTAAGATATCAATCACTAAACTAAACAAATAAAATAAGAGAAGAAAAGTTCACAGAAGGTTGGAAAGTAGTACGCCCGGTTCACCAGGTTCTCAAATCGGGTATTGAACCGTCTCTCCCTCCTGCTGCAACCTTTGCCTCTATCTCTACTTCTCGATCTCGAACTCAAACTGATGCCTAGCTGCCTGAATCTCTGCTTCCTTCTACTACCAGCGGGCTAGCCTTAGTTATGATTTGTATATCGATCCCTTGGTTGGAGGACGGATCTCGCTACATACTAAAAGGATTTTGATCGCCGCATTGGAACTACCTACCATGAACCTTCTACCCCGAAATCCCACCACTTAGAGTCCATAGGAGGTTGCGGGATGGGAACTCTCGGGGCAACACCCTACCAAACTACCAAGGGGAAGGGGAAATCGCAGTAGGTTTCTATTGAACCCGATTTCGGTATTTTCGGCTCACCGAATAACACCACTCGAGCTTTTATACAGAAGGGTGGTCTACGATCAGCTCTGGACCCGTCGCACCACGCCACCCCTCATAGCCCGTAAGCAACAACATAAGCAAGTCCACCACAATCTGATGGTTCTTGCACGACACAGGGGCTGGCCCAGGGATCACGACTTCAATTTCAGGCCACTAGGAACAACTCTTTACCCCACCTAAGCGACCAAGGCTTCAATGAAAGTGGAGGGGATGGACTTCGAACAATCGATTCGTGGTCAGGTGCTTCGGGCCCAAAGCTGAAGAAGGGTTCATCTGGCCATCTTTCTAGACGAAGCGAAGTATCTCCTTGCATAACGCATGCTTTCGTTCGCATTTCATCGTCTTAATAGCCCCTTTCAAAAACCGCTGATGTCTGGCTTTCAAAGCCGTTTGGCCGTCCCGCAAATCAATCAAAATAATCTAAATCATTTTTCCATATGCATAAGCATGAAAATACTAAAATACGCCTTCTGGGCTCCTTCCGTAGTATACTAAGTCGCCTGGTTCCAAAGGCGGAGAAAGCCGAGATGCTCCACTTCTTTAGCGGGAAGGTCCTTCATCCGTGACAAACGAAGCGGAGGATCTGACAAATCTTTCCTGTTGCATGGAAAGAAGTCTCAAGAATCAAGAGGCTCGAGAGACCTCTGATTCGGCTTCATCCGTAAATGATGCTGGAGCAGCGTAGAAAACGGAAGTGCGCGGATGCGCACTCCTGCGAAGAAAACTACAGGGGTGGTCGTAGACCAGCTCGACCGCAGGCTGGTTGTAAATCAGGGGTGGTCTTAGACCAGCTCGACCGCAGGCTGGTTGTAAATCAGGCTGATTGTAAATCAGGGCGCAGGAGATGAAATCCGGCCTTACTCGTTTAGGGCGACCCCCTTTACTAAACCAAATAAGGGCGCTAGCTTTAGCTAGCGCGCCCTGTAGTTTTTCAGCCGGGCGAGACCCTTCTCTTCTTTATTATGTCAATATGGTATGTTGAATCACTTGTGAAGTCGACTTCACTTGACCGTGTCTGCTTCAACTTCACCCGTCACTCGTGTCGTGTAGTGTAGCAAGACTAACAAGTGGTCGAGTGAATTTATGAACGAGCTTTTATTATAAGCAATACCTGTAGCATATT
The DNA here is from genome assembly GCF_018873765.1 of Telopea speciosissima. NCBI lineage: Eukaryota > Viridiplantae > Streptophyta > Magnoliopsida > Proteales > Proteaceae > Telopea > Telopea speciosissima. The sequence goes on along the minus strand of NW_025317348.1, from coordinate 1,187,882 downwards.
TGTGGATTCTTCCTCCACTCACCTCCACGGGCGAATGGAGTCTACTACACTCTTTCTTGGCTCGTGTAGTATACTATACTATAGTCATTCGGAAGGGCTCCGTATAGTTCTATTTTGGGGCGTAACGTTGTGGTTGTTCCCTCGACTGACCGAGAAAAAAAAGTTCCAGAGGCATCTTCCATTCATATCGATTTGGGTTTTTCCGCACCATATTTAGATCTGCCCCTTCTTCGATCCGGAATTCCCAGCAAATCCTTGACTCCTCGAATACAATGGGATTTCACACCTGGCGAATCTTTCACTCTACCTCCTCTTATTAACACCATAGGATGTTCCTGCGAATTATGACCTTCGCCCGGAATGTGAGCAAATATATCATGTCGATTGCTCAACCGTACTTTGGCTATCTTACGTGGAGCTGAATTTGGTTTTTTCGGTGTTCTCGTTGGAACACGCGGGCGTACTCCTTGCTTCTGGGGACATTGATCCGAAGCTCGAGTACGGTCCGTGCGCCGTTTTTCTTCTCTACCATGACGAATCAATTGATTTAATGTAGGCATCGCTTTTTCCTTTGTCCTTCCCCCCTATTTTTGCCCTATCACTAGTGGTTACTCCCGATCCGAAGCACCCCTTTTCCATTCATAGAGAGATCCAATCGTCAAAATCAATAAAAAGGCCATCATGGACCAAGATCCAAACGGATCAATCTTGTTGGGAGGTACTGCCCAAGGAAAGGAAAAGGTTACTTCCGGATCAGGGATAATAAATAAAATAGAAACCAGATAAAATCGTATATCGAAACGACTTCTGGCATCACCGGAAGGATCGGAACCACATTCGTGGGCCGACAATTTTTCTGGATAGGTAGAACTATTGGAAGCAAATGGAAAAGGAACACCGAGTGGGATCAAAGAAACTAGCGGACTGATCACTAAATAGATACAAATAGGTGCAAATTCTGACATCACCACAGCCCACTTCGTTCTCTCGCTCTGCTCGCGGCGCTCCTTGCTCGCGGAGCGGCATACCGAAAAAAGAAAGGTTTTGGAAGAAAAAAAAGTCGATCTCAGAAAAAACTGAGACCACTCGCCCAAGGATCTGGAAGACCTGTATCCCCCCTCCCTTTTCTTTCCCCCCTGGCCGTGTGTGGGCCACACTTCAGAAAGGCCCTACGGGGGTCCTTCACTTACTTGTGTGAGCCCCCCGCCCGCTCACGCTCCTTACCAACAACCCGGCGCTTCGCCGGAACACACCATAGGTTGGTCCAACAACCAGTTGGCTCCTCGCCGCTGCACATTAGCAGAAAAAAGTGAGTGAATAGCCAGCCCCATGCAAGTTTCTCAATCGGTTTCCTTTATCCTGTTGCATATTTCTGCAACTCAAGAAAAGAAAGGCTTCTATTCTTGTGAATTAGAAAGAACTGAGAAAACTTGTGCATAGAACTTGCTATCTTTTTTATTTTATTTTTTCAAGGTCAGATAAGAAATGAGTTAGAGATGAGATAGAGTATTCATCTCTGTCTCTCTTAACTAACGAAAAATAGAAATTCGCTAATTTTTGATTGGAATTAAAAGGCTCGGAGAGCCTTGCGTCAGATTGGATGAGTTCTTAAATTTTTTAAATTCTTTTTATAGAGAAATGGTTTTCTCCTTGAAGAATTTCGTTTGCATCTTTTGACGCATGCTCTTTGTAGAGCCAAATCCGGTTTGCGAGACTGGGTCCGGGTCCGGAACCAGAAGTGGTAGTTGGTGTAATACCGCAGCAGACGGGCCCGCCGCCTGAGAATTAGAGCAAGAAGCACTCTCCCGCTCTCGAGCGGTAAGCGGTTGAGCGGGATGAGCCGCCTCGTTTTCCGCAAGAGATCGGGGGACAGGTTCCCCCGAGCCTCCCCCAGGGGGGGGCGAGTCTCAATTCGAGGCCCGTCGTGCGGGCCTCCCTCTTCAGATTCTGAGGAATGTACAGATTCGCGCTCAGAATCTGAATCGCGAAATGGAAATGCTAGAGGCGGCTTGTCTGATTCTATCTGAATCAGATATTTTTATTTCACTATAAACTTTATTATAGAATAAAAAAGAGTGAATATGAAATGTGAAATCGGATTTCCTTTTCGTGCCATATGCGCTTAGACTTTACTTTTTCCCCTTTTTTCTTCCCGGTCCAATATTTGTTCTCGAAGGTCTTCGTTTCCGTGTAGAAGCAAACTCTCCAAATTTATGACCAACCTTTCCTTCAGTGATCTTACAACGAACAGGAGTTTTTCCATTGTAAATTCGTACGGAGCAATCAACGAATTCCGGCGAAATAGAAGATCTACGTGACCAAATTTTCCTGTTCAAAAGAAGATCTCTTTTCTTCTGCATTCTCAACAGGAATGCATCAACAAAACTGCCCTTCCATATAGATCGTCGTGGCATGAACTCAGAATTTCTTCGCTTCGATTCCGTCCGAATTAGCTCCTCCTCCTCCTCCTTCTCCTCCTTCATCGTCGTTGGTCCTTCGTTCGTAGTGGTCATTGTATAGTGAGAAAGCTCACCCTTGCCTGCGAGACGAGAAAGCCCTCTTTTACATCACATGAATTGAAATGCAACAACCAATTGTTGTTCTTTTGACGATTAACCACTCCGGTACAGACTATACGGAGTAAATTTTTAGAAAGTGAACAGTCAGTATCGTACTTCAAACTCCTAACTGTGGCATGTGAAAACAGTCCTTCCCTTGGTTTGAAGCCTTTATTCTTAAGGTCCGTACAGCTCAGGAATGCTTATGTGAAACCCAGACTAGCGGAGCACTATATATACGCAATTTTTAAAAACCCTACTATTAAAAATTTAATAATATTTTAAGAAATTTATATTTATTCGTAGTTATCTACCTCTATTCATAGTAGTACTGCTCCATGTTAAAGAGGAAAAGATTTCGTAAAGCTAGCAAAGGGGAGAATACCTCTTCTATTGACTAGTTGTCTGGTTAGCCAGCCGGTAAGAAAGATCTGTTCTTTCCTCTCTTACTTGGCTAATAGTTGGCAATACCCTTCCCAAGTTACTAAAAGGGCGGCTTTCGGCTTTCTGACTACAGGTACTACTGGCTGGCAGACTACTGTAACTAAAGACCTTTCTTTCTTTTCCTTTCTTACTTGACTCTATGAATAGTGACCTTATTTATTCCTCTTCTTTTCTGTCTTACTAGTTCTGCCTTACTTACTGTCTTGTTCGACTATCCGGTTAGACAGACCTTCTTTACTTCTCTCTTTCTGCTTCCCTTTCCTACTAGCCTAGCCGTATAGACTAGCCACTATAGCTTCCTTACATCAGTGACCTCCTTAATCAACTGTACTAATAGCCGTACTAAGACCTTCTACATTTGTGCTCCGACTAGTAGCTTTAGTCTTATAAACTTAGGAGCTGTCTTACTAGTAGCTATCCTTGCTTTGCCAATCCAGCTAGAGAAGAGCTCTTTCTTCCTTTACTAGGAATAGCTGTCCGAACCAGCAAACGGAGGCAAGAATCAAACAAGCAACGGCTAGCGCGCCCAGCAAGAAAACCAAAACTCAACAGGGGCTCCACATCCATCCCGTCACTCGACCACCGGGAGAGAGTGGTCTACGATCAGCAGCAAGAAAAGGTTGGTCTACGATCACTAACGCGCAACGGTGGTCGTAGATCAGCTAGGGCGCGAATCCAGCAAGCACTTGGGCGGAGTAAAGCGGATCGTAGAGCACCGTTGCGCTAACGCGCGCGCTGTAGTTTTTCAGCTTGTTCTGGCGCGCTAGCCGTTGCTTGGTTCTGGCGCGCGCCTTACTCAAATAGGGGCTCATGGAGTTACTTGGTTAGGGTTGAAGCGCTAAAGCCCTTTTTTTTATATAGGGTGGTCGTAGATCAGCTTTTCTTGCTTGGACCAAGCAACGATCCCGCCACTGCTCTATTCCCGACTCGAAATCCATAAAAGACATTCTTATCTGGCTGGCGTCAGTCTCTCGGTCGAAGGGATCAACTAAATAATCAACGAGAAAAGCGGACGTAAAAGCGGCCCCTATTGCGTAAGGGGGGAACGATACTTGATCGGATTGGAACGAATGTTGGGATGACCCACCTAATGAATTCACAGGATCAAGAGGGGATGAGCTTGTTGCTTTATTATAAAAACTAACCACAAGGAGGAGATTGCTACCTCTTTCGTTCATAGATAGATGGATTTGAAGCAGCTATCAAGTTGGCAGGCCATGCATCCGATCCTTGGTATTCAAATCCCTACCTCATTACTTCCCTTTCAACTGCCTGTTAAGCCGATGATTCGATCCCCGCCTCTTCCCGCTCATCCGCACCCGAACCCTCCCTACCTCTCCTACCAGACATAATTGAGGCTCGATTCGATGCCAGAAAACTGAGGGCCCAAAATAGGTTTTTGGTAGCCGAGTGATCCGATGCGGAGGCAGCAATCCCAGCAATAGGAGAAATGGGCCAGGCCAAAACCACGATGTGATCTTTATCTCGACGAATCCCCTGCCGCACCTCCTATCTGGTCGTAGACCAGCCTCGCTTCCGCCATTTCACCATGAAGAGGGTGGTCGTAGATCAGCTGATCTGCCAGCCGAACGAACAGGAATGGCTGAGTTGAGATAGCCGGAACGAAAGAGAACGACCCAAGCTCCAGCTCCGATTGCTATATCTGCTCCGGTGGCTTGTAGCGATTGAAGTGGCGAGTGCAGTTACGGGGAGTTTCGAGGGAAGTAGAGAAGGAAAGGAAAAGGCCATTGAAGAATTGGCTCTGAAAGAGGCAATGCGTCTTTCAGACGGCTTATTAGACAAGGGCAAGGCGATGACTATTGACATAGCCGTTTAGGTGAGGCAATGAATATTGTTCAATAGACAGAGAAGACGAGAGAAAGAAAGGACCAATTTCAGGCCCCGGGGCCGGAATGCGGTAGGGCTAACGCGCCCCACGCTCGATTCTCGAGATTCATGGGCCGTCTCGCGAAGATCTTCGATCCGAACCTTCGCATCTACTCTATCTTAGAGGATGAACCACGCCTTCGCTATCGCCCCTCGTTATCGCATTGATTCTTGCCGGCCCTTCCTGATTCCAATTCCTTATTGAGATCGAGATCTTGTTCCATTTTTCCCAGTTCGGTCAGATCAGTTCCATAATATAGCTTGCCCGGACCGGGCTTTCAGTGTTTGGTCGGGCCGGCCGTAATGAATGATCGTTGTTCGGGAACAAAACAAAAACAATAAGTTATAGAATCGCTCTCGCTCTTCGCCTAAAGCCGTAACTTCGCTCAGATTGATCTGACCTTCGCTATCGCAAGAATATAGCGATCGAAGAGCTATCGCTCAGCTGCTTCGCGTATTACGAAAGCCGTATTGCCCGAAGGGGGCATGCTGCAAGAGCGTAGGTGAGTGGTAAGCGTAGGAGGCGTGCCCGAAGGGCAGCGGCAGCAGTGTGGTTCCAGGTGCCGTCGCGTCATTGAGATCTGCAGGGTGGCGGGGACTTCGACTGTACTTTAGGGGTGGTAGGCTTAGTAGGGCTCGAACCTACAATATCACCGTTATGAGCGGTACGTTTCAACCAATTAAACTATAAGCCCCTACGGATCTCTACATGCAATTCGCTCACTTCGGGAAGAGCGGACGGAAAGAGGAGGGTGGTCGTAGATCAGCTCGACCATCGGGAGAGAGTGGTCTACGAGCAGCTAGCTCAGCCGTTGCTTGGTTGCTTAGTACGCGCATCTTCTTCTTGCTTGCTGGGGCTCACCCGTTGCTTGTTTAAGTAAAGCGCTAACGCCCTTTTATATAGGGTGGTCGTAGATCAGCTTTTCTTCGCTGGCTTCGCTAGGTTGGTGGCAAAGCAACCTGTAGTTTTCTTCGCTGGCTTCTGCCTTCCCGAGCTGTCCCTGTGATCCAGGGCGTTTTCTGAAAGCTCCTCCATATGACGCCATTTCGATTGGCGTTTTTCTCCGCGCGCCTTTTGGAATGGCGTCAAACTTACCAGGATGCAGATCTGTGCTCTCTTTTGCCCAGTGACCTATTCTGGGTTCTCTGGTGATGCTGCTTTAGTTTTGTTGCTTTGCAGTCCTTGTTCGAAATCATCATGGCTTTCCACCCCTACTACGAGATAGAATGCCCTCCTCTTAGATGGTTCTGTCTTTGCTTTATCCATTACAAGCATTTACTGGTTCATACCTCTTTCTTATAAAATTCCTGACGGTAACTGCATCCATTCATTTTCACACTTCAAGTTCACCTCTTGTCCTTTCATGGGGATTGCTTTTGAGGCCTTCTTTAGCTTCGCAAACACTTAGGCTCTGCTTCCACTTCCGTGTGGTGACTTCCTCAATGAAAGAAGCTGTCTTCCAATAACCCTTTGGTTTGGCGCCATTCTATTTCCCTTTGTATATGGGATCAACTCATAATGAACCATGCCCCTATCTTTGCTATTCGATGGTCATGAATCTTTTCTCTTGACTTTGGACCAATTTTGAGATCAGTCGTGATTTCTTGGTCGACTTTTTTTTGGGGATCTTGGTCCTTGATTTGGCTAGAGTCCTTCTCTACCCAATGGTTCAATATTGAGGCCTTAGTCCTATTGGACTTCTTAGTACTCGTGCCCACTTGTCCGGGCCACTTTGTCAACTCTCTACTCGTAAGAAGAATAGTGCTCTTTATCAAATTATAAGCCGGGTCATGAGTACAATGAGTCAGGTGTTAATCTTTATCCCAAGATCCTTAAAGAATCGGTACAAACAAGAAAGACTCGCGAGTAATATGATTCAAGATCAAGATCTTGATTCTTGATTCTACTTCTTGTCTTGAATCTTGGAATTGATGGAATGCGTGCTGATAGGATGAGATGGGATGGTCTCGTGGATCACACGTGGAGAGGAGAGCCTCATCCAACGTTGGGGAGACATCCACACGAGTTTAGGCTTGTGGAGCCGCTAGACGCACCTAAGGTGACGAGTTCCCTATCTAGTCCCTGTGAGTTGAGCGTCTCATTCATGTTCCGTCACTGCCTGGTTACGTTACCAATGTTTGGGGAATCCCTAAACATTGGTTTGGGGATACCTCTGGGGGCGTTGGGGAACTTATCCAGAATGACCGATTCTTTTCTTTTTGGAGGGGGAAGCGGGACGCTTTAAAATGGGCTAAACCCAAGATCAGGGACGTGGGATCTGGAGTCTGAGGTGAGGTGCGCACAAGAGAATGCAGTGGCCTGAGAGGCGTTCATCTTGCTGATATCGAGAATGGCCTTTGCTGTCCGCCTTGGCTTTCATCTTCGATCGGGGGGCTTATTTGCTTTAGGAGTCCAGGCCGATATGGAGAATGAACCGGGGTAATACTCAGGTAGAATCAATGTTTCTGCTGGGTCGTCTACCCGATCCATCTGATCATCAATTACCCAAGCTTCAATAGAATGAAGCAGCTGAGATGCATCATCAGATAGTTGTGTTCATCATCCCCTGCAGTTATGTTAGCTTACTCATCCTGTTGCTCATCGGCTACACCTCTCCTCTTGACTCCTTGTTCCTTATTTCCAGAATCAGTTGCCTTGGAGATCGGCTCTTGACTTACCGCCCAAAGAATCAATCAAACAAACGGCACGGCCAGAAGAAAAAAAAGCAAAAATCGAATCGGTAACGGAATCTTGATCAAAGGATCATGTACAGCATCCCCTGTATACGCGATCTACATAGAAAGATAGAAAGAGGCTTCGCTCCTTTCCACGCGATTCTATTTATATAAAATAAATTAAAAAAAAAATAGAAAGCTCTAGGATTGCGTAGGATTCTTTGGCTACCGCTGCGGCGGTCAAAGTCAAAGACCCAACCAACCCTAGCCGCCGCCTTAAGAGAGGTTTTTATCCCTCCCTTCCAGTGTGGCTTGAAAGAAAGCAAGCCACCTTGTTTTTGGCAATGAATGGAATCAATAGATCGGCGGCACAGTAGAGTGATTCTGACTGAAACTCCTGCTTGATCTGTTTTGAGGCCCCCAGCTTTAGGCTAGGTATAGGCCTCTCTAGAAGGTTGTGGGTTGGAGGAGAAAGGGGAGTGGAGGCGGGCCTCCGTTCGCATCTCTGTTCCAACAAATAACGACTTTTCCTCGTTCCCATGACTCCGCGGCCCATCTGCCTTTTCCATTGTCAACCCCGGCAACTTATGAGTGAGGCTTTCGGGGCTACCTACTTTAGGGCTATATAAATATATAAGAAGAGCCCGAATTTGGCCTTTTTGTTTAAGGGCTGCTCGCCTTTTGAATAGAAGGAAGTGGGATAGCGGGGGTGATTTCGGTAAACCGATGCATGAGCTGAGGCTCCCATGTCCCGCCGACCCTCCGAAAAAGTAAGGTCGTAAAACGGCTCATAGGGAGTCAGAAGCAAGCAGAGTCAAAGGCGGGTCAAACTCACATAAGCAGAGGGGGAGACACATTCATGAAAAGCGAGAAGCCGTGCCGTGGGGGACTGACCAACTATGAATAGATCTTACTTACGGGTAACAGTAGGAACATCTATTAGTCCGTATCGTGGGTCTACTTGTTACAAAAGGCGAACATCCCCATTCCAAAACATTCACATAGGTCCTCAGGCGGGCGGGACGAAAAGAGTCTATTTACCTTTACAATATTCCGGAATGTATCACGGCCCTATCTATTCATCTTTTTTATTAAAAAAAAAAAAAAAAGAGTTCCGCATCTCTCCGGGGCCCGGGGAACAAATAGGCGTGGGGAAGAGGGAGAGGGGGGGCTACGAGCCCTCTCCCGTTGCTGTTCCCGGACCACCCACCCCTTCCTTCCCCTTCGCCCGGCCCGGTGAGGTCCGAAGAGATCAGATCTCTCGAACGAAGTGAAGTGATAGGAAGAGAAGACTGCTGGCGGGAGATCTCTATTCATTACACCCAGCGAAGCCAAAAAACGTGAGCGCCTAGCGCGATACGCAATCAAACTACTGCGCTAACGCGCTTCAACCTAAACAAGCAAGGGCCCGACTATATACAACGGCTAGCGCGCCAGAACAAGCAAGCAAGGGATGAGCCCAATTATGAGTAAGCTGATCGTAGAGCACCGTTGCGCGTTAGCGCATCCGCTGGGCGCGTTAGCACGCGCATCCAAGAATCAACGGATGAGCCCCTACTCGAGTAAGCTGATCTACGAGCACTCTCTCCCGGTGGTCGAGCTGATCGTAGAGCACCGTTGTGCGTTAGCATGCTTTGACGCGGGAGCGCGCTTATAGGTTGCGCGCGCCTTACTCAAATAGGGGCCTTTAGCTATAGTGGGGCCCTTGCTTGTTAGGTTAGGGGCAAAGCAACCTGACGCGTTGCGGCGCCCTACCTTGTCCACTGAGGCTCCGGAGTTTGCTGGATCGAAGTAGGAAATTCTCCATCCGCCCGCCAGCAGCAGAGGGGTTCGATTCCCGTTATACGCGATGTGGCGAAAAAGACTGAAAAAACGAGATATGCCTTGCCTGCATTAAGATTTAAAACTTGTCGTCTACTTCCAGGAAATGTTCGGAACAGAGAACTTACAATAATACAACGCCGCATTCTCCGAAGATTGAGGAGCAAGAAGAGATCTATTAAGAGAAAGATTTATCCGAGAGAAAATCTTAACAGTTACATCCAATCACAAACTACACGAAAGTTGCCCCTTTTTCATGGGGATTTACCCATCACAGAGATGCACAGAGGAACAGAACGAACTTCATATATCCCTTTTCCACTCAATCCAGAAACAAGATCGGACGTTATTCCGGTTCGTCTCCATTTTCGTGAAACTATTCCTCAAGCAAGGCAGCCGATAAGTCATCGAAGGGTTTGTGTGAATAATGGAATGGTAAGCATTACTCATTTGAAAGTGTCCCACGGTGATCTAATATCTTTTCAAGAAAATGACGCGAGAACCCGCGGTGAAGAAATAAGGAGATCTTTCTATATCGACATATCAGTTGAAAAAATCATAGGCAAATTCCTGGATCACCCGGTAAGAATGTGGAGAAGAACCAAAACAGAATGGTTCCGCCTACTCAAAACTAAGAGGGGGTGCCGCCTACTACTAAAATCCCGGTTTTTGCAACAGTTGCGTTCTTCTATGCAAGAAGAAGACTTAGAAAGAACAAAGAAGTTTGGATCCGAAAAAGTATGCTTAGGCAGTTCCTTCGCTGAGCACAACAGAATGAAGAGGAATTTGTATCATTTCAAATCCCTATTCTTATCGAAGAGAAGGAACGAGAAAAACCGAAATCTTCCTACTCGAACAAGAAGTCCTATAGTTAACAACTCTTCTTTATATAGTAATTCGACCTATTGCTCCGGATCCCCCCATCAGTTTACTAGGAAGAGAAGAATCAAAAGGATCGAACTACCTACTCATTATTCGGAGGTGAATCATAGAACACCAAAAGCTGTGGTATCTTATGGACCTAACATAGGTCACATCCCTCACGACATAAGATTGAAAGATCCAAACCTTCCTCTTCGGAGCGGAAACGGACGTGGCCAAAACATATAAAGATCGGCGTAGTCGCTCATAGGGACATATCTATCCGGATAGAGGATAGTGACGATCGATTCATAGATAGATCTCTCTCCATATAGATAGGTATCTCCGTGGATAGAGATAAAGATAGGGATCCATCTAGATCTTGATTCACTATTTCCATTTTTTTTTCTTCCTTGATTCTGATTGATTGCCTTTTTGACGACCCCTACTCGAGTAAAGGTAAGGAAATGAAATTCAATTATTACTTGCTGGGTCGGAGCGTAGACGAGCGAGCAGAGCCCAGGAACAGGGAAGCCCGTCATAGAGCAGTCGACTAGAAGTAGAAGACTGCTGGCCTGAGAGAAGGCGGCCTCTCTCGGGAAACATGGCCCAATTTCTCTTCTTTCTTTTTGATTTCGGTTTTTTTTTCAGGGGCCCACCCAATTTCTCTGGTAGTTCGAGCTTGCTTCTAGTACCAAACAAGCGCTTGAAAGACCTCTCCTTACTCGCCTAAACCTGACTTACTCTTGCTCTTGAACATGAATACTTGAAGTCCCTCCGCTGCTCTGTCTTCTAGTCGATTGTTCTGTGGGCAGTGGAGACGCTGGAGATGTTTCAGCAACTATTCCTACTAATGTGATTTCGTAGAAAACGGAAGTGCGCGGATGCGCACTCCTGCGAAGAAAACGCCTTACAAACAAGCAAGTCCTTTCGCCCAATTATTAGTAAGGCGGTGGTCTACGATCAGCTAGCTCAGCCGTTGCTTGGTTGCTTAGTACGCGCATCTTCTTCTTGCTTGCTGGGCAGCGAAGTTTGATTTTCTTGGGGTTTGTGATCACCTCAGATGGAGTTGAGGTAGACAAGGAAAAGGTACGGGCCATAGTGGAGTGGCCTACACCAAAGTCTCTTACGGAAGTTCGAAGCTTCCATAGACTAGCTACTTTCTACAGGCGCTTCATCAAGAACTTTAGCAGCCAACTAGCTCCAATCACCGATTGTCTGAAGCAAAATCGGTTCGAGCTTCTTGAAGTAGGGGGAAGCAGAAAGTAGTTTTCGACTAGTTAAGCAGAGGATGCCCTTAAGAGAAAAGTGCCCCTGTATTGGCCTTACCCGATTTCTCAAAGGTATTCGAAGTTGATTGTGATGCTTCTCACGTAGGCATTGGAGCGGTGCTTAGCCAAGAAGGTAGACCAATTGCCTTTTACAGCGAGAAATTGAATGAGGTTCGAAAGAGATATTCGACCTATGATGTCGAATTTTATGCTATTGTCCAGGCCTTGCGACAGTGGAGACACTATTTGATTTCAAAGGAGTTTGTTTTATACTCTGACCATGAAGCCTTCAAATTTCTCAATGCCCAAAAGAAGTTGAATAGCAGACATGCAAAATGGCTTTCATTTTAGCAAGAGTATAACTTCATACTTAGGCACAAGTCCGGGAAACAAAAAAAACCAAGTTGCTGATGCACTAAGCAGAAGGCTTTCTCTTTTAGGAGCTATGTTTGTCGAAGCTGTTGGGTTCGAGGCTATAAAAGGTCAGTACAAGATGGATCCTTATTTCAGCTCGATTCTGGAGCAGTGCGAGCTGCATACTGGTGGTCCAGGGTTTGATTCTATTATTCAGTAAGGCTATTCAATAGGGTTAACCGGAGATCGCCCTATAGAATGACTAAGGGTTGGAGATGAAGAATGAAGTGGAAGAAACTAGTTGAAACGGATCGATATCAGAGTGGAATCGTCAATAAATAGACGGGGGCTTCTTCGTATAGAAAGCCAGATCGACATATGCTTGCTTCGAATAAAAAGATCGATATGCGTATAGACAGAAAGAGATGGATATAGTTGCCTGTATCTAAACCAAATAAGGTTGTTTTTTCCTTATTTGGTTTAGAGTTGGGGCTTTCGAGCAAGCTGAAAAACTACAGCGCGCGCGTTAGCGCAACGGTGCTCTACGATCCGCTTTACTCCGCCCAAGTGCTTGCCCCCAAGCCGAGTAGTTGTAAACAAGCAACTCCATGAGCGACTCGCCTTTACTCTAATAAGGGCTAACGCCCCCCCTAAACGAGTAAGTAAAGGCCTTACCTTTCCTAGCGCGATACGGCTTTTTGGCTGCCCCTTTACTTTACGTCTAAGGGTGCTTGCCTTACTCGTTTAGGGGCTAGCGGCTTTTTGGCCGTATCTTGCTGACTCGGTCAACCAGATATGGAACTGAAAGTACTAGGTAAACTCTGGCACCTGGCACGAGAATAGGATCTTTATCTGGGCGAGATAGTAATGCCTTTCGAAATTCAATGTATTTGCTCGAACCGGAACAACTGGAACTACACCCAGCTCTAGAATTGCTGCTACTTCTGGTTGGTGCTCTGATGCTGGTCATGATTCGATAGAAGAAACTGCTTACTCGGAGGCCTTCACCTCTGCTACTAGCTAGCTCTGTCGCCTGCCCCATCTACGCTCTAGTGGCTCCGTACACCCTTGCTCTTTCTCCCGCCCTTGTTCCTGTCACGGGTTGTGCTCCCGTGACTCTCTGCGCGGTTATTTCTTTTTATTCATGTCTGTATCTGCCTCTGCCCCCTGTGACTACTACTACTATCTCTGGTGCTGGGACAGGAAGGGATGTTGGGCCAAAAAATGGCAGGGATATCACGGGCACTGAAACCCCCTCAGTTGTTGCGCTCGCGTACCGCCGGGCTGCAAACTAAAACAATTTTGAAATTCACCTTTGCCTCCTGTCGGCCATCTCTTTAGGTATGCTGTCTCTTTTCCCGCTTCCAATGCCCTTGCTTTCGCTGGTACCTAGACCACTGGTGTGGGTTCGCCCCAATCTACTAGCACAGGATCTAGAGACCAACCCCGGATCTCCAACTGGTAGCTCGGGAATGGGTTCTCCAACTGAAGGCTCTACTCCCGTTCCCGCTCTGGGCACTTTGTGCTTTGGTGCTGCTTCCTCCCCGGTGAAACATCAATTGGATCGCTCGATCTGGAACCGGAGAATCTGAAATGGGCTCTCGACCCAGCCCAGAACTGCTTTTGTTTGCTTTGTTTACCTGTCGTGCCTATACCTACGCCTTTGAAGCCCCTACCTATGCCTTCACTGGTGCTGGTTCAACCTTTCAGTTGGCTTGAAGTATGCTGCTGGGCATAAAATATACTGCTGGGTGAGAGACTGGGCCAACTTACTGCAACATCGACTTCTTAATCTACTACTGCTGATCTGCATAATTGACTGCTTCACCTGGACCTCTATCTACTTATGCTGTTAGTGATGCAACATCCGCTTATTCAACAGAATTCCGCTTAGTAAAAAAATATGGTCGAGAGCTTGACAAACTGCAAAACCTATGACTTGATCAAGCGGATCATCAACCGAATCCACTGCTTCATCGACTGGATCCGGATCATCGACTGATGGACCTGCTACCCTTGCTACCTTTGCTACTTGTGCTACTGGATTGACTTAAGTGACTACCGGTACTGATGGATCTGGTTCTTCGACTGAATCAACAGGATCATAGTAATAAGCTTAGCAGTCTGTAGGATTTGCTTCAATGGATGGATCAACTGCCTATGCTACTGGATTTGCTACTGATGCTGGGTGAACTGTTTAACCGATTGCATAATCAACAACTGATTCGACTAATGAATAAACTACTGAACCAATAGGTAGGTAGGCTCTTCATCTCTACCACGAGCATCGGGCTATCGATCACGCTCATCAGGCTCAGAATCTTCATCCCGAGCAGCGTAGAAAACCAAAACTCTATAGGGCGGTTGCCGCTTTCAAGCCTGCAAACGGTGCAAACGGAGGTTTGGAACCCTAACCTAGGTTGGGCGCAGGAGCGCCCCGCAAAGAAAACGGATGCGCGTTAGCGCTTCTTACCTAACCAAGCAAGGGATGAGCCCAATGGAGAGTCAGGCGCGCGCCAGAACAAGCAAGCAAGGGATGAGCCCCTACTCGAGTAAGCTGATCTACGAGCACCGTTGCGCTAACGCGCAGCAAGAAAACGGATGCGCGTTAGCGCAACGGTGCTCTACGATCAGCTCGACCACAGGCTGGTTGTAAATCAGGTGGTCTACGAGCAGCTCGACCACCGGGAGAGAGTGGTCTACGATCAGCTAGCTCAGCCGTTGCTTGGTTGCTGGTTGATGTTTCGAAAAGACTCAGGGATAGTGCGGTATCCTACCTGCCTTTCTTAAGAGCTTTCTAAACTGGTCAAAGAAAAAATCTGCTTTTTATCCGAAACCGCCTTCTTCTGGTAAATTCTCCCCTCTTGTTGGGAACCCGAAAGCTGAGGGACATCTTCCTTTCTTGCCGGACGCTTGGCTTCCTCCTTCTTTCTTGTTGGCTTCCTTTCTAACCGGAAGAGAAGTTGGTCCTCTCTTTGAGCAGCTCCGAAGACTCCCTTTGCCTTTCTTATTGATCCTCCTTCTTTTCTTCTTACCAGAGGTTATGAAATTGAAATGAAAGACCGGAGGTTATGAAATTACGGAAAAGATCTTGATTAAGAAAGACCCAGCAAACGGAGGCAACAAGCGAGAAAGCCCCTAACCTAGTAGGGGCTTTCTCGCTTGTTGCCGTAGCTTGCTGCCTACGTTTGCTGCTTTAGCCCAAAGAGAGCTTTCTTGAGCTTGCATACCAAGTTAGGATTCCTAGGAGAAGAGAAGCCTGGAGTTGGAGGAGGCTGAATAGAAAATCTTGCAGATCTCCGTGGAGAAAGGCATTCTTCACGTCAAGTTGAAATAAGGACCACTTTTTGATTGCAGCCAAGGCAAGAATGACACGAATGGTGGTCATTTTAGCAACCTGGGGCAAATCTTTCCGAAGTTTCGACTCAATATTTTTGTTTAGCTACTAATGACGCTTTGTATCTCTCTACCGAGCCATCTGCTTTATGCTTGATCTTGTAAATCCACTTGCAGCCAATGGCTTGTTTCCCTGCAGGCAATGAGACTAAGTCTTATTCTTTTTTTCCTGGGCATTTCTTTCTTCCTGCATAGCATCTCTCCAGCAAGAATGATTGGAGGCTTCAGCAAATGATTCAGGTTCATGAGAAGATTGAACTGACATGAGGTAAGCTCGATGTTTTGGGGAAAACGATTCATAAGATAAGACACAAATCCTTCAACGGGATAAGAAACTTTAGAGGGCTCTATACGAGCGCCTGAGAGAGGGATCCAGAATCTGAGGAAGCGACTGGAAGGGAAGCAACTGGGCTAGACTGCTGATCTTCTTGAGTAGTCTGACCCTGGGAAACAGACTGTAATCGCCGCCGAGAATAAACATGCTGTGCCGGGTGACTGGAATCCTCTGAGGTCAGCTGAACAGGACAATCGGCAGAAGATGCTGGGCAAAGCTGCTGGCCTGAAGAGTGAGGCTGATCCGTAACATCAACTGCAGAAGAATGAGGTTCGAGTTGATGAACAGGAGAAGGCCGCAATACATCTCCATCACCATTCTCCCCCGGGGCCGATTAATTAGGTTAAGGAAAATATGAGGCGATCTCATTAAAGAGAACATTCAAGGATACATCGAGTCTCTTGGATTTCACGTCATAGCATAAATACCCGGACTGAGCATTTCCAAGAAAGACACAAGTGGTTGCCCTGGGGGACAATTTATCTCTTAACTGCGCAGGAATATGAACAAAACACGTGCATCCAAACACTCGCGCCTATAGGTGCTGCCCCAGTAAGAAGTTCGTGAGGTGCCGCTGCAGCTTCTTCCCCGTCGAGAGAGAGATGTCCCTTCTTTATGCACATCCATATACATAGCCAGACACAAAGGTGTACAATCCGGTCAAAATCTTCGGTTCTTTAAGTTCATTCACTGTAGGTTCTCTTACTTGCTCTAGTGGCTGGCAAACGCCAACCGAGAGGGGAGAACGAATGGCTCAGGAATCGACCGGTTCCGAGCAGACTCGTGGTAATGAAATTGGATTATCGTAGAATAAGAGGAGCCGTTTTAGGAAATGACTTAACTTAAAAGACAGATGCCGCCCCAGCTCGACTCGAGACCAAGACTCCTTACAACTCGTACCAATAGCGGCACTGAGCGGCCGGAGATTGATTGAAAAGGCAGCCCAGCCAGCCCGCCCCCTTTAGTGATAGTGATAAAGAGCACACACACACCTCCCCTGACCCACTAATCATCATCTCATCTGGCGCGAAGCAAAAAGAAGGGTCCCCCCTTCCTTCCCAGCCCCCCCTAGCCGCCTACCTACTCGTGCTCGTAGCTCGATCGGAGGTCTTCAGTGTGGTCCGGCGGAAAAACAGAAGTCGTCCGTATCAAGTGATACGTGAATTGCTCAGTAGTGCTTCGCCACTACCGGAGCTGGCGGAAATAGCTTAATGGTAGAGCATAGCCTTGCCAAGGCTGAGGTTGAGGGTTCAAGTCCCTCCTTCCGCTCCTGGCTTCGTCGTTTAGTGGTAACGAGTGGCGCTGTCAAGCCCACGAGCAGCAAGCAGCAAGCACTTGGGCGGAGTAAAGCGGATCGTAGAGCACCGTTGCGCGCTGTAGTTTTTCAGCAGGCTTCAAAGTGCTATTGCTATAACTAGTTGTAGCTAGCTAGCGCGCTAGCCTTTTTCCGCAGGCTGCTAGTTGTAGCGCGCAGTGTACTAGTGAATAGGAAAAGCGGATTGAGATTACTAATGACGGATGGAGGTTGAGGCCCTGAAAGGGTTCGGTGCCTCGCCCTTGTCTCCTTCGCCGGAGACTGCAAATGATGGGAATCCTATCGATAAAGAAGAGGCATAGGCATCGCCTCTCGATCCAATCCGTCTTCCCTGGCCTCCCCAACACACTCTTGATACGAAAGAAACCTCCCGCCATAGAGAAGAGATCTAAAGTCTTGGTCCCCTCGATCACCCTTCCCTTGAACCTGAACTGGTCGAGAGAGATGAACCCGCACCACATTTTTGAACCTTAGAACCGAAACCCCCAACTAGAGATGGAATTCCAGAACCTAAACAACTCAGTTGAGAGCTCCGTGACCGGTTCAAGGGAAGGTCCACCAATGATTGATAGGCCATTCCCCCCCTTCTATCCGTCTCTTGATCCCTCATTCCACTAATCCGTTGTTACTGATTCATTCAAGGCATAGACTCCCCGCTTCTTTGTCTTATTAGCGCAGGTGTTCGTCAACGATGAAAGCCGCTGAACTTAAGACTCGAGTGGAGAAAGAGGGCTAGGCCCAGGAGGGCTTTCAGGGACTGGGGAAGACGGGTGGATTATAGAGCTAGGGGCGGATCTAAGGTTTGTCCATTGGGATTGGGCATGGACGAGCGGCCAGCCGACATGAAAAACTTCTCCCATCGCATCAAACACCGGTGTAGGATTAAAGATCAGGTCCAGGATTCGAGTCAAACATCGACCTTCCCTCTCATCTCAGGGTGAGGCAAGGAATTCAATCAAATGTTCGTTGTTCAATATCTCGGCTGCTCAAGAAGTTGGACTAGCTGCTCCTCCGACCCGGAGTGGATTCTAGGGGAAGGGCAGAGCCTCACCTTGCAGTAGGAAGGTGTTCGTTGCTGGGAGGGGTTCCAAAATATCTGGACCGAAGGGAGGAGGAATTCAATACTCCGATCTTCCTGGGGATTAATCACTGGCTAGGGGTTTCGAATCAAAGCATGGGCATCTGCAACTAAGAGGGAGCAGTAGATCGTCGAAAGAAGAGCCAGGTCAGTCAACTTCTATTGGGACTTCTATTGATTATTGATTCGACTAGAGGGACTCCTAGCAGCAAACTTGGCGGAAGGGGCCCCCATGGAGACGCAGGAGATGCAGGAGCCGCCAGCCGGGTCGACCAATGAATGATAGGCCAGAGGGAGGGGCTCATTCGACTAATCAGTGATCCCTGGACCTACTTAACACAGATGTCCCTGAAATAGGGGATTGGTTGATCGGAAAGCTCAGGCAGGAGTAGGACATTCCATACAAATCTTTCTGATCCGCTAGCTGGTGGTCTGGTCCTCTCAAATCCCATTTTTTCATCGACAGGTAGGGTGAATTCTAAGGTTCCTTATTCCGGTTGTAAAGCGGAAGAAGAGGGAGAATGGGCACAGCCCCACCAGCAGCCCGCGTTTCCGACCCGAAAGGAATTGAAAATGAAACAAGAATCTGTTATAACTATCTATGGAGTGGAGTGACTTTCCTTAATCTCCTCTTCCCTATCTCCCCCTTTTTTGCCTTATTTTCTTTTCCCGGCAGGAGAATAAATTTCTTTTCTTGTATTGTTTATGTTGATTGGTCTGTAGTTCAAGGTCACTCTTCCTAATCCGAGTTTGAGATGGGATAAGACCCAGACGTAGAGTCCCGTCGGCCGGGAAGGGATTTTTTCGATGGATTTTGGACTCAAGTCTCCTTCTGGCCTTACCTAATAGTAGTTCAGTCTCTTTCCCCCCGAGGGAAAGCCCTTTCCAGATGGAGTAGTTCATCTGTGTCTTGAAAGCCCGCCCTAAAGATAGGCTATTTTATAGTCTCTACTGCCTATCCAACCCAAAGACTCTTATTCGTGGTGGAGTGCTTCGAGTAGGATCCGATCCCATCCCCGCAAAGAAAACTACTGCGCGTTAGCGCCCCATGCAACCAAGCACTTGGGCTGGGCGGAGTAAAGGCGCGCGCTAGCTGATCGTAGACCAAAGAAGCAAGGGTGCTCGTAGATCAGCTCACAAACCTATTACTAAGACGCGTTAGCATGCTTTGACGCGGGAGCGCATTTTCTTGCTGGGCGTGACTGGCATGAGAAGCTCCCGTTCGCGCTCTGGGCCTATCGAACGTCTATTCCTACCAATGCAACGCCCTTTTCATTAGTTTATGGAATGGCGGCTGTCCTCCCCATTGAAATCGAGATCCCATCTCTTAGGATTTCCCTTGAGGGGCAGCTTCCCGAGGAGGAACGGCATAGAGAGCGTCTAGCCCAGCTCGAATTGCTAGATGAGAAGCGGCTCCGAGCGGCCCACCATGCCCAGATATATCAGCGCAGGATTTACCATAAGAAGGGAGCGCCGCTTTGAAGTAGGAGATCTGGTTCTGAAGAAGATTTTTCCCTCTGCTGCACCCGGAAAGTTTGGGCCAAACTGGGAAGGACCATATGTCGTCACCACGGTTCACCCTGAGAATGCATATAGAATAGCTAACTCAGAAGGAGAAGAATGAGCAGATCCTCTCAATGCCATGCATCTAAAAAGGTATTATGCCTGCTTTTATGCCAAAGGCACGGGTCAGAAAGCTAGCTATCAACGGGATTAGTTGGTTAGGGACCTCTGGATAGACCTTTCCCTTTTCCCTTTTTCGATAATCCTCGCCAGCCACTGCCTATATCTTACCTTGCTACGTCCGAGTCATTTTGTCACCCTGTTTGTCAGACTCGACGTCCCTTACTTCCCACTGCCCAAATCCCTCTCCTGTTTCGAGGAGAAAGCCTAGGGATAAAAACAAAAAAGAAAAATATCCTTTTGATTGACTTTGATTTGACAGATCAAGATCAAGCCTACAAAAAAAAAAGAGTTAAATATTATAAAAAAAAATTTTTTTTTACTATTTAGAAATATAAATTTTAATAAATATTAAGTAAAATATGCATATTTTGATGGACATCCGTTCGCACAACCAAAAAATTCTTCCGGCGGTCTCCAGGAAGATGAAAAAAAAGGATTTTTAATGTACATCCGTTGGATCCTCAGGTTTCGAAGGAATTGCACGTATAGGGATTCAAAAAAGAATCGATCTGATCCAGGTCATAATCTATATAGGATTGGATTCCTCAATTTGTTAATAGAGGGTCGAGCTCCAGGAATCGAAGAATTAAAGATCAATGTAAAAAAAGGCTTTCATTCTGTGAACCGGAGACTCAACATTGCTATCACAAGAGTTGCAAAACCTTATGGACAACCTAAGATTCTTGCAGAATTTGGAATATAGCTCTACAATTAAAGAATAGAGTTTCGTTTCGAAAGGCAATGAAAAAGGCTATTGAATTAACCGAACAAGCAGATACAAAAGGAATTCAGGTACAAATTGCAGGGCGTATCGACGGAAAACAAATTGCATGTGTCGAATGGATCAGAGAAGGCAGGGTTCCCCTACAGACCATTCGAGCTAAAATTGATCATTGTTCCTATACAGTTCGAACTATCTATGGGGTATTAGGCATCCAAATTTGGATATTTGTAGACGAGGGCGTTTAGCGCCTTGTCTTTCCGTTCTTTCCAGCTATCCAGTTCTGATGGAACAAAAAATGACAAACTCTTTCATTTTTTTCCGTTCAATCAAAACAAAAATGAGCAATTCTAATTCTTAATTCTATAGGGTTGAATAAAAATTCGATTGACCATTTGGTATAATTGCTATGCTTAGTGTGTGACTCGTTGATTTTTTTTAGGGTAGGGCTAGGATTCAAAAAAAAAGGACCTGCCCATAGTATGAACTAATAACTATAGAACTTATAACCAGCTCATTGCTTCGTATTATCTGGATCCAAGGAAGCAGTCATTATATGATGTATCGATCATATCGTTGTAGCAACTGAAATCTTTTTTGCATAAAGGAAAATAAATCTGATTATAGGTTGTGAAGCGAAAATAGAGGGATGTGGATAAATGGAAGGGTGAAAGAAAGAGAGAAGGAGAATATCAATGATATATGATTCAAAAAAGAAATTTTTGTCTATGAATCATCTCATAAAAAGCAGTGTAATAAAGCATCAATTCAATACCGATTCGTCCATAACCATAATTAGATGAATCTGGAAAATAGGAAAAAAAAAAAGAAAGATGGCTCTAGCCGATAGGCTAGAGGAGATTGACTCAGGAACAAATTTCATTAGGAGCTCCATTGCAAAGTTCAGGCCTAGCCATTAATCGAGAAGCGATGGGAACGACGAAACCTGTGACTGCAAAAGATTCTATTGAAAACGAATCCTAATGATTCATTGGGTGGGATGGCGGAACGAACCAGGAACCAATTCATTTATTCTGAGAGGTCGTGGGCTGGCCCTACGAATGAAACAGATATTGAAAGAGTAAATATTCGCCCGCGAAAGCCTTCTTATTGGATTGAAAAAATTTCGGCGATTCGATAAAGGGAAAAATAAAGATTCGTTATAAAACATTCTATAAAAAAAATAAAAGAAATCGTCTAGTTGTATATACAAACAAGATCTACAAATTCCTACATGACAGATTAAACCTCAAAAAATCCCACGATTCAGTCTATTATTCATTAAATAATTAAATACATGTATATCTGTAATATTATTGAATCGTTTTGAATCGTTTCATTCGCGAGGAGCTGGATGAGAAGAAACTCTCATGTCCGGTTCTGCAGTAGAGATGGAATTGACAAATTACCATCAACAATAACCAACCCAAAAAGAACAAGATTCCGTAAACAACATAGAGGAAGAATGAAGGGAATATCTTATCGAGGCAATCGTATTTGTTTCGGTAGATACGCTCTTCAAGCACTTGAACCCGCTTGGATCACATCTAGACAAATAGAAGCAGGGCGACGAGCAATGACACGATATGCGCGTCGTGGTGGAAAAATATGGGTACGTATATTTCCAGACAAACCCGTTACAGTAAGACCTACGGAAACACGTATGGGTTCGGGGAAAGGATCTCCTGAATATTGGGTATCTGTCATTAAACCGGGTCGAATACTTTATGAAATGGGTGGAGTATATAAAATTGTAGCCAGAGAAGCTATTTCAATAGCTGCGTCCAAAATGCCCATACGAACCCAATTCGTTATTGCGGGATAGGGATGTGAAACCAAAAATTTGGTGAAAAAAAGATTGCTGCTTTATTTATTTTTAGACATTTAATATTTATTTTTTTTCCTTCACCCTTTGAAAGAACAGATTCAAAAAAAAATAATATGATTCAACCTCAGACCCATTTGAATGTAGCGGACAACAGCGGGGCTCGAGAATTGATGTGTATTCGAATCATAGGAGCTAGTGATCTTTGCTGTATATTTACGTACATATACAGAACTCAAACGTGACAACGGTATGATAATACGATATGATACCAATGCAGCAGTTGTCATTGATCAAGAAGGAAATCAAAAAGGAACTCGAGTTTTTGGTGCGGGAATTGAGACAGTTGAATTTCACTAAAATAGTCTCATTAGCTCCCGAGGTATTATAAATGCTAGTCGATGAGACCATGGTATAATAGTATAGTATCTGAAATAGATCAATTACAATTAGTAGATTGTGTCTCACGCATATACCTTTAATCAAAAATTTTTATAAAAAAAAACGGAACATGTTGATTATTTCAAAACTAGGAGGCAAAAATAAAGAAATTCAAATTTATAGTTCGTCATGGGTAGGGACACTATAGCCGATATAATAACTTCTATCAAAAATGCTGACATGGAAAGAAAAGGAACGGTTCGAATAGCATCTACTCATATCACTGAAAACTATACTTTGTTTAAAAACTTCTACGAGAAGGTTTTATTGAAAACGTTAGGAAACATAGGGAAAGCTACATATATTTAAGGGTTTCAACCCTGCGACATAGAAGGAATAGGCTAAATGTTAATTTAGAAAGATTTTAAAGCGTATCAGCCGACCCGGTCTACGAATCTATTCCAACTATCAACGAATTCCTAGGATTTTTGGTGGAATGGGGGTTGTAATTCTTTCTACTTCTCGAGGTATAATGAAAGATCGAGAGGCTCGATTAGAAGGAATTGTTGGATCAATTTTGTGTTATATATGGTGATCCTTCTGGTATCCGAATTTTCTCCTTTAATTCCTATTTTTAAAAAAGAGAGG
>NW_025317348.1:1142126-1159626 GCF_018873765.1 Telopea speciosissima | reverse complement strand
AATTTTGAAATCCGGCTCGCTCCCGGCTACCTGAAGAGCACCCTTCGCCCGCTTAGAAGTGGATTCGAACCACTGACACAAGGATTTTCAGTCCTTTGCTCTAACCAGCTGAGCTACCTGAACCACTTTCCTAAAGTGTGTGTTTTCTTCATCGAATAGCGCCCTACCTTACCAAGCAGTGGAGGAGCTTGCTCAAGAACCGAGAGCCGTCCAGTCCCTGGCCGGCCCTCGTTCGGTCAGGTGTTCTTCGCTATAGACGCCACCAAGAACAAGAAGGAGGCTCTCCGCTCCGTCTCACTAAGTAGTGCTATTCTGTCCTCCGGGGGACTCCACCAAGAGGTTCTTTCTCTCACGTAATTTCGCCCGCCCGTTCCACTTCCGTGCCGGAGGAAATGGGATTCGAACCCATGATACAATCTTCTTGTATGTCGATTTAGCAAACCAATGCCTTAAGCCACTCAGCCATACCTCCAAGTTGTTGATCGGAATTTGATGTGCCGGGTTTGGTTGGTTGCCCGAAGGGCTATCTGATCCGATCAACTGCGTAAGCCGTAGCGCGCTAGCGCGCGTACTCTTCCTCTATGAGCGAGACTCTATCCAGATCTATGGATCTCCCCAGCATCCAAGCGAGACTCCATCCAAATCTGCCACTCGTTGGGCGACGCCTTCTTTTCTATGAACACCCCACCACTGCACTGAATGATGAACTTTGCCAGTCTTCGCCTCCGACCCGACCAGGAGAGAACACACGGTCAAGCCAAGCCCTTACCCGCCGCTACCATATAGTATTCATCTCTCCTTCGTCTGGTCGAGAAGGGAGGGGAACTGGACCGTGACTCTTCTATTACATTACATTACGGAGAAGGCCATTCTCGTCATGAGCGATCCACGTCCTACCATAGTGCCCGGAGAACCAGGCTTGCTTAGCTTACCAAGCGAAGAAAACTACAGGGGTGGTCGTAGACCAGCTCGACCACCGGGAGAGAGTGCTCGTAGATCAGCTCGACCACCGGGAGAGAGTGCTCGTAGATCAGCTCGACCGCAGGCTGGTTGTAAATCTGATTGTAAATCAGGAAAACTACTGCGCTAACGCGCCCTCTATTAGGTTGTTCTGGCGCGCGCCTTACTCAAATAGGGGCGGAAGGACTTTCTTCTTTGCTTCTGGCGAAGGAATTTTTCGTTGATTGCACGAGCTAGCCTGCAAACGTAGGCTCGAAAGCAGCAAACTACGGAGCGAAGAAAGCAAGCAAGTCCTTCCGCGAAGAAGAAAGTCCTGAGCGCTAGCTGATCGTAGACCAAAGAAGCAACGGCTGAGCTAGCGCTCACATTACTAAGACGCGTTAGTACGCGCATCTTCTTCTTGGTTGGTAAGTGTTTGTATTCTTCTCTTGTGTACCTCTCTTGGTTTGTTTTCTCTGTAATAGATATATTCAGTGTTTTCCAACCTGCAACTCTGACAACTAGTTTTGTCAGAGGACAAGAAGAGAGAGGGAAGGACAGGAAGGAAAGCAGAACACATTCTCTTATTTTACCGCCTCATTAGCACACGCATGCTTAGGTCGTGCGGGAAACATTCTCAATTTACTCTTTGTGATCAAACTGTGGGACCCCCCCTTTAAGAGCAGTTCGATCGGGCCCACTCCCTGATCTACGACCACCCTGCTCCTACTCGCTCGGGCCTGCTCCTCCAAGCAGTCCCTTCGCCTGCGTGTCCTTAATGAAATGGAAGTCCTTCTGGATTATCTCTTGAAAGACAGATCGAGTTATTGCGTAGATGATCATAGAAAGCACAGTAGGCGTGTGACCTTTTCTTTGTCGTCACCTCTAGGCCGGATACTAATTTCTCAACTAGTCTGGCTTGGAGAAGCTCTGTGCCTTACCTTTCATTCAGACTGGATGGGGTCAGAAACTGCCGGCTATGATTGTGCGGGCGATGTCATTATGCTGAACACACGAGTGAGTCAGATAGATGCGCTCCCACGCCGATGACACTAACCAAGTTCAGGTCGAAATAGCTGGCCTGATTCCGTGTTAGGTTACCTGGCGCGGTGGACACGGACCTAATCCAAAGAGATAGGCTATAGTGAGAGGTCCGCCGCGTCCCTGCTACAAACAACAGGGAACAGGAACAGTCGGAGGCTGCCATGACTTATACTTCGACGTTGGCTCCATACTGGATACAAGCCTAGAGAACCCTAAGAAGAAAGAAGCTTCATTTAGGTTCTCTAGGTATCCAGGAGGAGAAAGAGATCAGGCAAGGTTAGCACTCAGCTAACTTTAGGAGCAAAAACCGTATTTTAGCTAAACTCGCGACATAGTATAGACTGTGAGTGATTCAAGGCGTGCCGGTGCGGGTGCAAACCTTCTATCCGTTACTTTCAATCCTTTATCCCCTGTGGAGTCAAGTTCCGAAGGCTCCACTTGACAGGCTGGTGAATCTATCTCTCCGAAAGAGTCTTCCCATCCATTATATACGAATCAACATCAAAATATCCCCACTTCCAGGTCTGACGAACCGGAAGACTTTCTATCTCTATATCCAAGTAAATCCCTGGCTGTTGCTGGACGGAGGCCAGTGGGGCAAACTATCCTACCCAAACCATCAGTCGGAGGGACAAGTTGAGAAGTTGTTCCAACCAAAGATATTCCATATGTAAGAAAGATATCAGGTGCTAAGGCAGCGTCAGGTGTAGAAGGGAAAGTGAGTCGGAGATGATCCAAGGCTGCTATCTGCTAGTGGATCAGTTCATTGATTATCTAAATCAACCCGGGGAGGGAGGGACAAGAGGAGAAGTCTCAGTGAATCCTTCATCGGCGAACTATCCATCTGGAGACTAGTTTACATTGAGTGTTATTCCATGAATCAAGATCCTCCAGAGAGCTCTGAACCAACAGGGCAAACTCCGACAGAAAGCACTCTTCCATCTATCGGATCAAAGGCAGCTAACGGACTCCTATCTCCTTCGTTCAAAAGGCGATTTGGGGCGAGTGCAAAAGCTCATCGACAATGGGACCATCCGTATACGCCCCGTAACCGAGCCATCGAAGGAGTCTAAACAGGAGAAGGTCTCAGCCAACTCCACATCCATTGCAAGGATTCCTTCACCATTAAAAGGGTATCGTCCCGCACCAGTCAACGAATCAGATGAGGATTGTCCTCTCCCTAAGAGAGAAGTTGCCTTCCTGTTCCGATGAAGACTTGAACTCATCAGCTTCAGAGGACGAGTTGCACGGCGATGGGTGGCAAACTTTTGTCAGCAAAAGGACAGCGTAGCTGCTGCAAGGGCTGCCCAACAACATCAAACTTCAACTTTGGCTCCTCAAAGGACTAGACGCCGTCGAGCGCCAGGTTCCAAGAAGAAGAGAAAGCTGAAGAACAAACTCCTTCGGAAGGTCATGCCCGCCGAAGACATCGAGGAATTCATCAAACGAGTGACTGAGGACCTTTACATCCAAAAGCCTCGAGTCCCCGTCATCCTCGAAGAGTACATGCCTTAGGAATGGAGGTAGCTTAGCTTACTCTGATTCTGACTCTGACTTCTGGGGAGATCACTCTCCCGTTCATTGTGGGATGGTGCAAGTGAGCGGGGATACTGAATCCTTGCTTGGCGATATCTTCGATGATGACCAAGGCCCACAGGAGGTGTGCGGCATCACCCTCCGATCCGGGAGGGGGTCCTTGTCAACAAAAGAGGGGGTGAATTCCCCACTTAAAACTCCGGGATATTCTTTCAGATCTCGAGGTGCACGGCCGTAACGCCTATTGGGCTGCGGAACTCCAGAGAAAAAAACAAAACTGGGATTTATCGAATTAATTTGGCGCATTAAGCGCGGATAAGGAAGGAGCATTTTTCAACCTAACGATACATCCAATACCAAAAAAAGCCTTTTCTCTCATTACATTACTACTATCGGCCTGTTAGGTTCCTTAGTGTATGATTGTTCCATTATCGTTTCGCCGTGATTCACACAGCTGACTAGTACCTATCGACTTCCTTATTGGATGTCTTTTCTTGTATCTTGGACCTGGTGCTTTTACGATCGAAAGGATTTGGAAAGAAAGGTTCGACTCCTTTCCGGTCGATAGTGTTTGCCATGAAGAGTACCAGAGAAATTGACCTGCGGATGAGATCTCAAAACGCTCTAACTGGACTAACTGCCAGAAAACTACGTTGAATGAACCTGGGTACTCACTTTAGATTCCTTCCGATCTTCTGGATTTTGAGAACGTGAGATCCTATTTACGCTATATTGTCTTTCATGATCAGCGATAACGAGTGCCGTTACAAAAATAGTAGCTCCATGAGAGAAAAATTCACCAAATCGTTAACTAGGAAACAAGGTAAACACAGAACGTAGAGAAAACAGGTAAGTATACCGCAAAGCACAAGAGGCAGGGCGGGGAAGCAAGGCATATCGATTTTTCTATTTATGGTGATGGAATCCGCGATAAACAGTACCATCATTCGTTGTCTACCATACCCAATTTCCTTCTTTAAAAAAAAAATCCGTGAGTTCCTTCATCGAGGGCATTTCAAGTAAAACAAGGCAACCAGTAACATCCATGATGATAACGAGCCACAGTATCGACACATGATTGAGATGAATTCAGACTCACATGTGTGTCACCAGATTGGAATATGGATGCCGTTCCTACCTTTTAGTTTGTTGGTAAATCACTAGCATCTTTTACTACGCTAATTGCTGGATTAGCTAATTCGTATCCCATTGCTAAAATCATAGCCTAGTCTCTGGGAAGTGTAATGCTGTACTTTCCGTTCCTTGTTTCTTTCCTTTTCACCTATATCTTTCTTATACAAAAAGTAGAAGCGAACTCGATTGAATCTCTTTTTATACAATTTTTGTTGATCATGGGCAGTTAGACAGACAACAACTGGAATCGAGCCTGTGCTATTCCCTACGGGCAGGCAAACAGAACCATTCATCTTCCTTTGAGCAAGCGCTGAAACTGATCTTTCATTCTAGGGCAGCTACCTGATATCTCGTTACTGAGCTTGATCTGATCCTCAAGTATAACCCGTGCAAGTGAATGAGAGAGGGCTTTCCGTTCCTTGGCATTTCTTCTTTCATTTCGGGATGTTCGTCAAGATCACTCTTCATTCTCCTCTTTCAAGGCAGCAGTGCAATCGTTCGGCGAGGGAGGATACGAAGTACTACTTTCCGTCCGCGCGAAGGAAGTTGTCTGTCGATCCCAGTGACTCAATTAGAAGGTCCAAATGGATATCAATGGTAGAATCCATCAAAGCACATGTGTTAAGCATAGAAACCTTTTTTCTCGATTTAGCTGTCAAAGATGGAATATCAACTTGATTGAGGGGGCCTAGGGCCTCTTTTAGGTCTTTAGTCGGGGATGGGAGGGGTCATATAGTCTCGTTTTCCGTCTCATAGATTGGCCACAGAAGCAATATCCTTCGTTAGGTGCGTCAGCCGCTCCGGCTCATTCCTGTCTCTTGCAAGACCTCTCAAGAAGGTGCGGGTACACAGAACGAACATCTAAATGGACGGCTTCCACAGCTTGACATTTCCTTTTGCATGAGTATAATTCGCTGCTGAAAGCAAGACCCCCACTCTGGTAATCTAGCTATGTCAGCCGATTTCAGGCAGCCCTACTATCTATGTACTACTCCGACCTCGTCTTCTTCATCCGTACACGTACCAAAATTATTCTTTCCAGAGAGGTATATTCATACTAAAGAATTTCAAAAGTCTTTGACCAAGGATCTACCTGAACTAGTGCCAAGGAGTGATGAAATCCCAGTGGTTGCCGGTTCGTACGCATATGTCTAACCAACTCCCAGGGGCTCTGTTCCTTTTGCGATTGCCGGTTCCGGTTGAGCTCATCATTGATCCGAACGGGATGCATCGAATTGATCGTCGGCTGGTTCCGGTTCCTACTCAGGATGAGCCAAAACCATAGTGACGAGCGATCCCCTAGGGTGTAATATCTGGATGTCCCAAAGATTTTTTCTAGAGCTAGCCGTCCACTTCAAACATCGCTGACATGGCCATTTTCCAGTCGTGGAATTGCAACTTTCATTCCATTTCCGGATCCCTGTTTATCAAGGGAGCTTAGGCTGCCGCTTCTGGTTTAGTTTCAAGCTCCAGCTTAGATAGAGGCACCTTCTGTAGCGAAGACTGAGTGATTGATCTCGTTATGGCTAAGCCAAGGCTTTTCTGATATGGGTTTGGGTGCTCATGCTCCTATCTTGCCTGCTTCGGATGTTCATTTAAGTCATCAAGATTGGGCACTTCGGTTGGCACTTTATCGAAATAATCCTGCTAGCAGAGGTTCCTATGTGCTCGTTTAACCTACTTGATAAAGATGGGAATTCTAACTCATCTAAGTCGATGAAAACTGCTACTAACTGGTGGGACCAACCTCTATGGTAGAGCTTGAAATGCTTTTGTTCACCCGGGTCCTACTATAGCTCCGTGCTAAGGCAAAGGACTCTTCTTTCTACTACGTCATACCTGGAATCAAAACCAAAGAACTCCTTCCCCAGAGAACATGAAAAAGGTTTCTAATTTTGGCATATTTATGTATAGAAAATGCTCGTTCCGAACCTCTCACAGGCTCGCTAAAGCTTACCTCTTGCCCCTTGTCTTTCGTTTTGACGGTTAGACATCGGGCATACAAATTCATTCAATCATCTCGAGATGGAAGATACGCTGTTGTTTCGGGATAAACCGACGAGTAGACAGACTTCATTTCAAGATCTTCCCCTTAAGTTTCGGCAGGAATGGACTTTTTAGGTAACATCCTGGTACTTATTCATCGATCTAGGTATAGAAAAAGGAGGTTGCTAGCCTGCCTCATTCCCTTGACGCGATCAGGATTAATGAAATTAATGTGCTTGGATTTCTTCATCAGAGGTGCGGGCAGACGGATAAGGAGAGCAAGTTCGTCCCATGTCGTTCTTTTCCTTCTTTCTTCGAAGCAACAAAGTGGAGTGTTTCGCTGTGAGTTATTTTATCCAAATGCTGTCGTAAGTCAGCTTTGAAAGCTATCCACAGGCCGCAGGAACGGAACAATTAGCAGCGGTCAAAGCGCGCTACTGAGACATCCGAAGCAGGTAAATTCTCCTTTTTCTTTGGCTATTCCAAAAAAAAATTTATTATGGAAATGGTACTGACCGTAAGGGATCTTTCCAATTGAATTTGTGCACCTACTTTGTGGTATCTGTTGAGAATTGTCACCTAATTTCTCTCGTAGAAGGGTGTCACCTCTTGGGAAATACCCCAATGTATCTTTGAAAACGAGTATGTGATCAGGTTGAGAGACCCCTCCCAGAGCATTGGAGTAAGCCCACTCATAAGCCGAATCTGAAGCAAGCGCTACAGGAAGAGTTTACCACCACCCGAAAGTGAAATAGTCCCTCTAAAAGCTTTTGCGGAGCAGGAGTTCGCTCCGAAACATGTTCTTACTAAGTCACATTCAGCGGTGGAATAGCTCCATGGTATAGGTCATGGCAAGATTAATCATTACAGAAAGTACTTTTAAAGGCGCGTCAGCCGTGACACATTACTACACCATCAAAAGCGGGAATTGGGTCGATCAACGATGCTACTTATGATCTCTTTTGGTACTCGTCCGGATTGCTCTTTCTGGGATCGATTCCCAGTCGCTTTGTCCAAAAAAACCACCGGATAGGGGCGACCTTGTATGAATAGGTTATGCCGATACTCCCTTTAGTTACAACGAAAATGCATGTCGTACTCGTTGGCAGTTTCTCACATACATTTCTCTAGAAAGAAAGCTTCATGAGGGCTCAACCAGCACATACTGAAAAAGTAAATTCGTACTACACGAGCACAAATGGAGAAGGTCTTTACTCCACCGAGGAGCGGTAGCCGCTGCGTCCGATAAAGTGTGTTCAAAGTCGTCCCTGCCCGAGTTGAGGGTGCTGCTTCACCTCGGTGAGCTCTTTCAGACCCTTCTGCTTCAAAAGAATGCCCGAGGGAGCACCCCGCCTTAGGTAGCGTTGCCCAGCTTATGTTTGATGTACAAAATGAAACTCTTAATCCCAACTTCCTCGAGAAAGTCTCCGCTACGCGTGAAACAACATCTAAATAAATGAATTTCACATCTTTGTCTCAACTTCCTTTGCAGAAATTGCTTTGTTGCAGCGGCTAGCCAGCCCTTATTTCGTAGTTGCAAGCGAAAAACAATCTTTACAGGGCTTGACAGCGCCTCGACTTATGGATACAAAGACTAAAGAGAGAGCGACCATTCTCAGCGAGGCCATTTATGGAAAAGTCTGACTCCCAACTCTTGCTATTGGGCAGGGCAAGAGCCCGTACTTACAGCATGAATTCTTGCGCGAGATACCCAGTTGGGCTATTCGATAATGTATGACACATGGAAATGCTCCTAATCCCAGCTCGGCTTTGTGCTTCGGGGCGAGACCTCTTTGGAGTGAAATTCCCGACTTTGAAATGCTTTTTCAGGGGCTGCTGGACTTGGGCCCTGCCTTCGCTCTACATATTAATAACTTGGAAATGATAATACAGATTAGTACACCTACTTTGACTCAGATGTTTATGGATTGGGACCTGTTTCCCTTTGAAGCTCTTGCTTCTGTTTCTGTGCCTACCATTTATGGAAAAATTGACTATCTATGCCAGCAGCCCAGCTCCGGCTAATACCAACACATCTCCTTCGAGCTATTCTCTAGTCACGTCTGGGAATGCCCTTCTTTTTCGATAATTCGTGAGTTCGAAGTAGAATCTTTTGCTGCAGGCACCTCCTTCTATGTTTGACGTTATTCGCGCGGTCTCACGGGGGGCCCCACTAGGCTCAGTTCCGGCTGTTCCTGCAAAGGTTGTCCCATCCTGGCGAAAGTTAAAATGATAGACCAGGCTTAGGACATTGTGGCATAGTGGCCCCTCACTAAAGGGGTAGGTGGGCGGGCTCAGACCAAGTTTAGGTTTCAGCTGCTAATCGAACCCTGTGAAATTCATTCTTCCCTTCCCGGAGTAGGCGCTCGTATAGAGCCCAGATTGTTGATCTAGGCATACGCACCCAAATACGCTGGATCTAGGGAATTAGCCGAACCGACAAGAAAAGTACCTAATGTCAAGTGCCCCTACTATCACCTATATGATGTTACTCTTTTCTTTCGTTTTGCTCATCCGTACATGTACATACAAGAAAGAATCCTCCCTACTACCATTGGGGGATGTTCGCGCACAAGCACAAGAGAGACTTCCAGTGTCCCACCATTGCCATGTTTGTTCCATTCCTGTTGGTTAATGGATCGCTTTCGAAACTCAGATGCGCCAAGGGTTTGGTATTGGGATTCCCCCGGCGCTACATACGTTGATTGGTTTAGGTGAGCACTAGATAGATACCTTAGGGCATGCCCCAGAGACAAAGCAAAAACTACTTCTTTAAGCTCCGGTCGTGGAATGTTCTGTTCATACGGCCTCTCGATCGTGTTTATACAGCTCCTGAGAAGCGTTGATAAGAAGAGGATCCTACGAACCAATTCTTCCCCTGATTCCGCTAGCTATGAAACAAGATTCATCGTAAGTAACAATTTTTTCGTGATCGCTCACAGTCGAGAAGGAAGATGGTCCAAAGGAATGCTTCGTCGCGTCATTTCGACTCATCCAATTCGAAATTGACTCAATGAACAAGTCATTCCTACCTCTCAGCGAGAGAGAATCCCCTCCGGGAATTCCCTGGGTCGGTACATCAATAGTTTGAAAGATCCTTATTTCATCATTCAATCTCAGCTTGCAACTTCCATAGGAATCAATATGGGTAGAGTACGGTTCCTCAATCAATGTCTGGGCAGGGAAATCGCTCGAGGTTGTTTTCGATCTCGGTAGAAAAACAGAGCTTTCGATCAACATTTATGGAACTAACCATAGCTCTTTCAGACCCTTTCTTTGTCTCATCTCGATCTGCTGTTTCACTCGTACGGGTGTGGGTTTTGCTTCGCTATTCATATCGTCAGGTGTGGGTGGGGTAGAGAAGAAGAAAAAGAATGGACAGGTGAAGGATCGTCGTATGGAAAGATCCGATGAGACCGTTGCAGCTTCGAACAACTCTAAGTTGTGTCAGTTGAGTCATCAAATGAACCGGAAATCGGCTATTTCAGACATAGAACCGGCATATCCACTTTCTTCTGAGCCGGGATCTTCCTTCCCCGGCATGGCTCACTCCACATGCTCCACCTGTGTCATCCAGCAAATCATATGTTGAAAGATCGCTTCACTGGCTGGTAATTGATAGGATGAATCTTCTCCGCTCCGGGCCCCTCTGAGGCTGAGAATCACCTACCCCCAGTACGTAGTGGAATGAATTGCTTTTGTCAATGCCGGTGCTCCTATCGAGGAAAATAAATTTAATAGCTAACTCGCAGACATTGTCAGGCCAATAATTCTTGTCAAGTGGAGGTGTAAAGTTCGAACTATCTCAAATAGGCATACAGTCATCGACTGCCTCAAGCAAAAGAATCCCCAAACAAAGGACAAGGATAGAGGGCACCAATACACGGATCAATCCGTGTGGTGGGACCTCCGGCCCCCTCGCACTGAGCGCAGAGTCTTTTAATTGTAGAATGATTGTTATCATTCTCTTTCACTCAGTGTGACCAGAGGCATCATCACTGGTGATAGTATCCTAGTGACTACTAGGCTCTACTAAGATATAGTGGTGATTTCCTCACCAGTTATCTGTGGTAGGTGTACCACATGTAATTTGGACTTGACTCATCATCAAGTGCCATCCATCCTCTCCAACAAGTTGAAGAGCACTAGGGGAGTTCGAGGTGGACTATAGCGAGGAGGACGACAGCTTGGTACGCTCTTACCGCTCCGTGGGGGGGTGAGGTTCCCCCCGTGGCCGGCTACTGTGCCGTTAAAGGTTACCAAGTACAAGTTGTAAACAATGCCAAGAATTAAAAAAAAATTATAAAACATTGCTCTGTCGCTCAGTCCCCTTCGATGGCAGAAGGCCATCCGAAGGTCTTCGATTATCAGGGGGCTCTGCAGCCGAGTTTCCTTGATAATCTTTGATTGCTTGTCCAAGGAAGTGTGTATAGCATCCTACCTCTTCAGTAAAGAGGTCGTGCGGTTAGTTAACAGGTCGGGACCGTTATTCACTGCTTTGTATTTGAAGCAGTGTGCGTCATCATTACAGATGGCGTACGGGTCCTCAAAAGTGAAACCTTCCTTACTTCCCGTGCCCGTCTCTCTTACGAGAGGGGGGTTACCTCGAATCATTCCCGCGTTTCATCGTCATAAGATTAGACGTCGGGATGATTACTCCGATAGGTTAGTACAGTTGTACTTATCGTTCTTTTCGTTGAGTAAGCTAATAGAATTAGCGCCTAAAATAAATAGGTCAACGTTTAGTTCGATAGTGACTCCTGTTACTGACCTAGATAGGGTGATCGGGTTCGTTTCCAAAGTGAAAGAAAAAATGAAATCACTTTTGGATAGGTATACTCCCTATGTATCCTCCATACCTGTGCACCAGGGTATGAGTTGGGTACCTACCTGGAAAGCCGTCCCGTCCCATTCAACGGTTAAGGTAGCTCTGCAACAAGAGGTTGAGTATGAGGGCAAATCCCCAAAAGGGATGTTGATTCGTCGGTATTTAAAACACCGGTCAATCTTCACAGCTGTATTTTATGAGCTGTTTGCCTTTGTGGGTCTTCTCGAGTTTATACATGCTCGACAAGATCACTTCTCTCCCGGCTTGTTGTGGCCTCCCCGCATTAGGTTCGCTTTTGATCCTATGAACACCTTTTGGGCCAATAAAGATCTTGATTGGTTTGAAAGGTGTTGCGGTCAGTACCTGCCGTCTCCAACCACTCAACATATTCCATGGGTCGGTGGCAGATTAGGTATGTCTCTTGAGGGAGGCGGTAAAAGTAGGGTATTCGCAATTGGCAACTATATTAAACAAAGGTAGCTTGCTTCCCTATCATGAATGGTTTATGTCGATTCTTCGACGTATACCTAATGATGGGACCTTTGATCAAACGTTACCATTGCGAAACCTAGTGGGTTGTAAACACTGTTTTAGTTTTGATTTAAAGTCGGCTACTGATAGGTGGCCACTTTATTTCTTATATAGTGTTGTACAGTACAGTGTTTATTTGGACCTTCTGTTGCATCAGCCGTTGTAAACTCGACGTTGGGGCAACATGTGTTTGATTTTCCTCAAACACGGTCCCGTCGTCCAGTTTGCTTTGTCGCTGGTCAACCGCTGGTCCCTATGGGACCCCTCTTGGGCCCTCTTCGCACTATCACACCATATTTTGGTGTGGTATTGTGCTGAATTGGTTCATCCCGGAGAGCGTTTTACCAATTATGCAGTTCTCGGCGACGATGTAGTAATTGGAGATCCTGATGTTGCGAAGGCCTATGAGGAATCGCTTGATGAACTCGGAGTCACAATATCACGACAAAAGTCACTTGTGTCTGATATTGGAGCTTTTGAGTTTGCCAAACGATTCCGTGTTCGTGCTGGTACTGTTGACATTAGTCCTGTATCAATGCGGACTTTGTGTGGGTATACGCACCCTTTCGGTCTGATGGCAATGTTTGAGTTGTATCAGGTTTCCCGGTTCTCATCATTGCATCGGAGGGGCTGGATTTCGGGTCCTTGCTAGGCTCAATCATAATGAGTCTCGTAAGGTCTCTCGCTTGAGGGCCATGTTTGAGAAACCTTCGAATAAAAGCCAGTACCCCTTTGAGTTGTGGTTGGGTAGAGGTCTTCCTTTATCCCCCTACTTAAAAGGCTTCTTGATTTCTTATTTAAGGGATCAAATGAAGCAAAAAGATTTACATTTGGCTCCTTCGGAATTATTTCCAAGTGAAGGATGTGAATCTTTCTTGGAGTGGTCAGTGCTTCGAAATTGGGTTTCTCAGTGGCTAAAATACTGCCGTTGGTATTACATGGTTGCTCTCTCTCCGGATGTCAACTTGGAGGCTTTCTTTGATGCACCCCAAGTTGAGACATCCTTTCAAGTAAAAATGAATTATCGTGACGATTTATGTCGTTTTGGCTTGATGTGGAAATGTTTCGACTTTGTGTCAGAGAAAGGACCGTCATGGTGTCCCCCATCTTTAGTGGAATATCTCCCTAACTATGTGGGATATATGGCCCTCCTCGGAGGTTCAGGAAATACCGCTTTCTTGGTAAGGTGCGAGGGATTGACTTTACCTCGCGCCTGGAAAGGAGTAATCGAATAGTTGACTGTAGGCGCACCTGAGCGCAGAGTCTCTCCGGACTTTGTCCGAGTCTTCCGTAAAAGGTAGATTTGGACGAGAATTCTCGGGTTGACCCCCGGGGGGCGTGTCCGGAGATGGTTGTATGGTTAGTCACCATACTAGCGCCCAAAGGGGGTGGGGGGGAAAAAAAAAAAAAGATCCCGATCTTCCTAGTGATATGCGGGACAAACATCGTTATAAGTTGTCCAAGTTGCCAAGAAATAGTTCCTTTGCACGAGTAAGAAACCGATGTATTTCCACTGGTCGCCCTCGTTCCGTATATGAGTTCTTTCGAATTTCTCGTATCGTTTTTCGTGGATTAGCATCTCGAGGTCCTTTGATGGGCATAAAGAAATCGTCTTGGTAGCAACCACCAAACCAAAAAAAAAGGACAAGGATAGAGACTAGAAAGACAATCCAATCTCCTCGTTGCTTCCTATCTGAATCCTTCCCCTGATCCGATGGTCCGGTGGACCATCGGCTCAGGGGGGTAATTCTCAGGGTTAGGTACAACAATGGGAGATAGGAATTGAGATTGTTGAGAGCGCCTATGACCAGACTTCATCGATGCGAAACATTCTATCGCATGTGCCAATTGTTCCCTCAGGCCGTTTTCCACAGATTGGTTGAAAGAGAGCTCCGCTTCTGACCCCAATCTCTGAGCAAGAAGAACCCGGTCAAAGTGTCCCACGGGCATCTCAAACTTCACTTTTTAGCTACAGAAACCAAGGTTCTATCAAGAGTTTTTTACCCTCCATCCCGGGACCTAAAAAGGCCTAAAATCAAAGTCGCGATTCTCCGGTTAAAGATCAAGCTTCTCCGGGATATATTTCAGGGTGTGGACCGGAACTCCTCTTCTTAGGGGAAGGACGGGGTCGGGAGAAGAACTATTGGGATAGAATTGCCCGTTCAAATAGATATAGCAGCTATACCTATGAAATGCTCTTACTATAAAAATA
Organism: Telopea speciosissima; assembly: GCF_018873765.1. Taxonomy (NCBI): domain Eukaryota; kingdom Viridiplantae; phylum Streptophyta; class Magnoliopsida; order Proteales; family Proteaceae; genus Telopea; species Telopea speciosissima. Next base: position 1,145,416 of record NW_025317348.1, on the reverse strand, counting down.
GATTTTTTAATTTCCGGCTAGTGTCACCTGGAATGGTTAACCCCGTACCATAGAAAGGAAATATCCCACTGCTGAGATGTATGGTATCGATTTATTCCTTTACGGATGGGTGACGTGACACGCAATGGTTGGCTGTTCTCCTCGAAGATTGACACTTTGATCCTAGTCATGTCGGCCTTGCTTCTTTCTATGTTGGGAGTAGCAGAATAGGAACTGAGACAAGCACTAACCGTAACCGGGGCTGACGCTCGATCATCCCCACTCTCATCCGCTGTCTCGCACCAACCTTCTTCCGCTGCGCTGTCTCTTCCATCTGATCTGTGCTATCTCCTTGCCTGCCCGGGGTCTTCCTCTTTAGTAGCGGATTGGTACATAGGAACATTAGTAGAATGTCCCCGGAAAAGCCAGAAGGAAAAGGTGCCCCAAAGCACTGAAATATTATATTTAAGATATGGTCTCATATTTACTATTTGAACGGTGAACTTCTCGCGGCTTCTTACCCAGCCCACCTCCCTAGCGGCTACATCAAAGCAGAGAGGCAAGGTGCTCAATAGACTTTCTCAGCTGCACCGTAATCAACGTAGATTGAGAATCTGCGAGAAGCGATCATCCGAAGAAAGATTCTCCTGAGAGTCAATATCCGTATCGGTGAAATGACTATATCCTTAACACATTGGGTTTGGCGGGATTCTCCCATTGCTTTAAAGAAAAGTATAGATCCCCCTTCTCTCCCTGCCCAGTTGTGATGGAATTTCCCCCTGGCTAGCAGCACCTGTGAAGTCAGATCTCGAGCCAGTAGCAAGAGCACGAAAGAAGTGTCTGAAGCTTTCATAGGGCAGATCTACCTCCCAAGCTCTCGCTTTACGATTGAAATAGCTAAGGAAGATGCCTATACCTATAAGAGTCTTCCTCCATTACTTTTAACTCAGACGGGGGATTGACTAAGAGTAGGGGAATCTCCCTTTCCAGCTTCTTGAGATTCTTGGAATTTCCCTAGGCCAATTGACACCCAAATGTACTTTTTCAGGTACCTAAATGTACTTTTTTGTACTTTATTCAATTCCTAGAGAAAGGGGTATGCGATCCTTTGTCAGTATCTGTTTTGAGATCCTATCCGTCTAAATATGGGTTTTCTACCTAGCCCTTGAGATAGGGAGTTTTGGTATTGACCCCTGCCAAGTTGAAGCAGGAAGAGAGGCTTATGGCTCACATCTCGGTAGGGTTTCGCTCAGTAGCAAGGATGCGAGGTACCGCCAAAGGCACCAATACGGGACTACTTTAATCCCAAAAGGTGACCAAATTCCCCACAACTATTGTTGATATTTCCATTTCAGATAGAAGGAACTAAGCTTCAGGCAAGCAAGTCAGATTGAGATAGCTTGAGAAGTGCTCCTTAAGGGCATCTTTCTAAGCATAAAAACGAAAGTTCGAAGAGTCCATCCTCGGACCCAAAAGGGGACAAAAGTCGTGATAGAAGCCCCCGTTTCCCTAGCAAAGAAGCGACACCTTTCAAATGAGGCGGATCTTTCCCCTGGCAGGCCCAGATATTCTTTCTTCTAAGTAGCACAAATGTTAGATCTTCCGATACGTCTTTCTCAAAGGGAGAAGGCGGGGATCACTTCTCGCAGATTATTCATTTTTACTATTTAGGAAAAGAGCTCTCTCGAACCCCCCTTTATGATCTCACCGTGGAGCTAAAACCCCGCTTTGAAACTATAGCTTTAGTAACTACTGGTGCAGAAAGAACGCAAACCGATGGAAATAGGTCTCACGACGTGTGATATTATGTATATGATTAATCAAGGCATTATGACCTGCGAAGGTTAGATTGATCAGGCAAGATACCCCCAGCTTCTGCTATTGGGTGGGCACCCTCCTTAAGGGTATATGCCTTGGGAACAGTCCCGTTGGGGCCTAACGCCACAAGCGAAATCTATTCTCAATAGCCGATTCTCCTCATTTTGGTATCATCCGGTAAATCCCATGGAATGGAAGTAGTGAATTTAGGGCTCAAAAGAAAGAACGCTAAAGCTTATAGGTTCCTTTTTCTAGTTGAATGAACCATGTCATAGAATTATTCCAATACTAAGACGCGGTTGGCTAGAGTCTCAAATGTGACTGATCACAGGCATTGACCTAGGAAAATTTACCCGAGAACATTCCTTTCGGACTACCATTTTGCTACCATACCTTTCCGAGCCCACCCACCGCCTCTTCTCGCATTGGCTACTTAGTTTTCTTTTGCCCTGGCTTTAGAATCATCTCATTCCTTGCCCGAACCAACCTTCCTAAGCAACCCAGGCATTTCGGTATAGCTCCAAGTAAAGCAATCCCGAAATGCCTGGGTTGGATCCCAATGTGGCAATGCACAAGTTAGCAATATCTCCTGACATTTTGCCAGTCAAACAGCCACAGCGCAAGTTCCACCCTGAGTTGGCGGAGCGTAAAAAAGAAGAAGTACAGAAGTTGAAGGATGCCGGCTTCATTCGAGAAGAAAAGTATCCAGACTGGTTGGCCAACATTGTCCCCATAAAGAAAAAGAATGGGCAGATCCGAGTCTGTATTGACTTTCGAGATCTCAACCAGGCTTGTCCCAAAGATGATTTTCCATTACCGATCACCGAGATGATGATCGATAACACCACGGGGTTTGAGCGTATGTCCTTCATGGATGGATTCTAAGCGGCCCTTACAGGCCCCCTCATGTACCCGAGCGATCACCAAGCAGAGTTGAAAGACACCTGTAAGGACATGCTGTAAGCTCAAAACTTCGCTCGGGACGAGCGAAGCGGAAGGGATCAACAGTTCCTGGGAGAAATCCGTGAAAAACACGAGCACTTGGGAGGCTACCGACGATCCACGGAGCCCGGCTTCATCAACACTAGACGGATCCAGACCGGTCAGTGATAGAGACTATGAATAGAGCATTAAGAGTATGTAGAAACGGAGGAAGTCTGAACCCGTCTAGTTAGTGAGTTAATGCCTTCTATGATCTATGAACTGATTGCTTCTATCGCAAACACGGAGACAACTTCGTGCAGAATGTGCCATGCCACCAGCGGGCCGAAGAAGAAGCATGGGAATCGGCCCAGGAACTCGCACGAGCGGTAGAGAGGCAGAATTCTCTAATCAAAAAGAAGGCTTTTTTAAACTAATAGCTATTTGCTATTTTCTTTCGGCGTCGGAGAGGAAGCTGTTTTTTGTTTGATAGAAAGTTCGCTTCCCCGTGATTTGACAGGTTTCAAAGTGGTTCGAATCCACTGACTTCATTCAAGGAGAGGAGACAAAAT
>NW_025317348.1:1079626-1134626 GCF_018873765.1 Telopea speciosissima | reverse complement strand
ATACATAGACATCTAAAGGGATTTCTATTCTATTCCTCTGTATTTTATAGAAAAAAAAAAAAAAGATATCTCGTTCATCTATCTCTTGTCTATCTATCCATTGATTCTATCTATGAATCAAGTCAAAAGAGTTCGTTTTTGGGTTCCCCGAAGCCCCGAATAGATTGGATCGTTTCTGCCAACGAAATGAACGCGGAGCCCGTTCCGAATGCTTCTCCGATCCGGAAGTTATCGCGAAGAGAATCAAATAAGATGCCTCCCTCTGTCTTTTCCCGCTTTGCTAATCTTCCCCTCTAACGCGGGCCGGGCGGCGGCGGGCGCGGAGGAAGAAACCTAAGAGAAGACGCTCTTATCTTAGGTCCTTTTTTTCAGTGCAACACAGGAAAGCGCCCTCTTTTTGTCATCCCTGCAGCTTTCCAGAGGCTTTTTTGGTATTGAACGCATGGCGTAGCTAGGACCCTTCAAATCATGTTTGAGCCTATGTGAAAACCAAACCCACCCCATAGCGAAAGAATGCCCGCCAAGTTCAGATAAGGGAATGCTTCCCCCAACCACTAAAGGAAAGGCTCGACGAAGGGCCCTTGATCCGGGAAAACGCTTTCGGAGATCGAGATTGGATTTGTTTTTCATCGAAAACGAAGAAGGCCGAGGATGGCCTACGGTGCGTGTTATCTGAAGGGAACACGCTTTTTCGACCGCGGTGGTATGATTGCCGGGCCCTCTCCTCGTTCCGCCCGCTGGCCTATTGGGATAGCAGCCTTCGGGCTTTGCCTGCCCTTTCTAATAAAGAATTCCGGCTCGGCCCGGGAAAGCGCTGGCAACAACAGAAAGGAAGGGGTCCATGTAGCTGCTGCGCCCGCCCACTGAGCAGCAGGTTCGGCATCTACTACAAAAGAGAGAATCCACTTCAGATAACCACGCCTCTGCTAGGCAGCGTGTGGAATGGCCGAGAGCGGACCTTTTTGGATATATAATCCAAGTCGAGAGTGGAGTTACGGGAACAGCCGTCTGATGGAAAACAACTTTCACGTTCGGTTCAGAGAGCACTTTTTTCGTTGAGAATTCCTCGTTCCCTTTCGTGTGAATTCCCCAGCGGCGAATTAACAACTTGTGGGGCCCTATCTATTCCATCTCTCGAGCCCCGAAGAAAACCCCCCTCCCCTTCGGACTCCATATCTCTTTTGACTCTATATATGCGGGCACCTGATATCTATGAGGGTTCACCCACCCCGGTTACAGCATTCCTTTCTATTGCGCCTAAAATATCTATTTCTGCAAATATGTCACGTGTTTCTATTTATGGTTCCTATGGAGCTACATTGCAACAAATCTTCTTTTTCTGCAGCATTGCTTCTATGATCTTAGGAGCACTGGCCGCCATGGCCCAAACGAAAGTCAAAAGACCTCTAGCTCATAGTTCGATTGGACATGTAGGTTATATTCGTACTGGTTTATCATGTGGAACCCTAGAAGGAATTCAATCACTACTAATTGGTATCTTTATTTATGCATCAATGACGATAGATGCATTCGCCATAGTTCCAGCATTACGGCAAACCCGTGTCAAATATATAGCGGATTTGGGCGCTCTAGCCAAAACGAATCCTATTTCGGCTATTACCTTCTCCATTACTATGTTCTCATACGCAGGAATACCCCCGTTAGCCGGCTTTCGTAGCAAATTCTATTTGTTCTTCGCCGCTTTGGGTTGTGGGGCTTACTTCCTAGCCCCAGTGGGAGTAGTGACTAGCGTTATAGGTCGTTGGGCGGCCGGAAGGTTGCCATGAGTAAGTAAGTTTGGGGGACCGAAGGCTGTTTTCCGTGCACCGGACACGTAGCTTACCGAATCAGTTGCGACACGGATGGGAATGCATGCTACGAAAGAAAGGGTCGAGTCTGATACATCAACCGTCTACTCAATATCCTTGTACGAGTCCACAATCACTACACGAGATGAACCTTGGTTTGGTGAATTGAAGTTGGCCTTAGGTGTAATAGGACTCCCAGTTACTGCGCGCGATCGTATACTGAGGGGGGTTGATAAACCCGGTTGTTGGAACGACGCGAGCCGGGCCTCGATTCAGAAAGATGAAGGGACAGAGGTTACAAATTCCCCATCTCATTGGGGGCGGAAAACGAATCGACATCTCGATGTGATACAGCCCTTTCTATTTTAGTTGGGAAAGAACGGCGAAGTCCATCCGAACCGTCCAATGAAGAATAAGAGGAGAGCAAAGCGCCAATGGCGCGCGAAGCGCATGCGGAACGGGCACGGAGAAAAAGAAGTGTGGAGGAGAAGCAGCCGAGCTCATTCCCTTCGCTTCCTGGGCCCAAAGCAGTGCAGTGTTTCCTGGCCAAATCAAGGATTTGGGGCTTCTTGCTACGCTACATATATTGCTAAATCCATTTTTATAGTAATCTATATGAATAGAAAGATAGATCCATCCATCTATCCGGATATCTAAAAAAGAATCGATTTCATTCAACGTTTGTTTGATTCAAAGAACTGCGCTTAGCCCCCCCGCTCATGAAACGGCTCTGCTGCAATGGATGGCAGAGGGTCCGTAGTACCCGAAGCACTGGAGTAATCCAGTAGCCGGGAAGGGGCCTAGAAGTGCCTACTACTACACCACACTACACTTGGCTCTACACATTTACAGAGCTAACCCCTGTCCAGTGCCTGGCAGAGCTAAGGGGGGCTTCAATCCTTACTCCTTATCCCCATCTCAGCCCAGGCTAACGGGGCCTTACTTATTCTGGGGGGGGAGTGGAGCCTCGAGAAGCACTGTTGAGAGGAAGATCCTTGGCCCCTCTTCATTCTCTACAGGGGTCTCTGCCCACATGGAAGCGGGGCAGAGATGGAAGAGATCGAACACGGGAATAAGAAGGATTTCATCTCCTTTTTGATCATTTTGATAGAGGGGGATGGAGAAAGTGGACAAAACAGACTCACATTTCCCAACAAGCAACGGATGAGCCCCTATTTGAGTAAGGCTGATCGTAGACCAAAGAAGCAAGGGTGCTCGTAGATCAGCTCACAAACCTATTACTAAGACGCGTTAGCATGCTTTGACGCGTTAGCACGCCCGTTTATAGTTGGGGCGTTAGCGCTTTTCTTGCTGCGTTAGCGCAACGGTGCTCTACGATCAGCTCGACCACAGGGTGGTTGTAAATCAGGTGGTCTACGAGCAGCTCGACCACCGGGAGAGAGTGGTCTACGATCAGCTAGCTCAGCCGTTGCTTGGTTGCTGGGTTCCTTTTTCGTCTCGACAAAGAGGAAAAGAAGAATATTGAAAACGCTCCTAACCCAACCCCTTCCTTCGTAGAGCCGTGTATTGTAAGTGATCCGAACCTGCCCGGAGCGAGCCCCCCATAGAGGCAAGTGAAGTTGGTGAGCCGTATGATGGGCAACTATCTCCTGCGGTTCGGAGAGGACTAAGCTGTTAGTTAGTACCCCCTTGGTTTCGGGGTGGACCCTTTCACTCTATTTTATTATATACGCTTAGCGAAAAGAATGTTTTTTGATACACCTAGGACATGGATTCTATATGAACCAATGGATCGTGACAAGTCGTTACTACTAGCAATGACTTCCTCTTTCATTACTTCATCCTTTCCATATCCCTCTCCCTTGTTCTCAGTGACTCATCAAATGGCACTCAGTTCATATCTTTAAGTTCGATCATTGACAAGGTTCAAAGAAAGGGTGGGCTAAGGATCCCGCTTTGAAACTGGTTTCAAATTTGCCAGGAAGGCAGGAGCACAAAAGTGTCAAGTAGTTCAACCAGAGCAGTGAAGATTGCTAGCGGATGGGATTGAGAGAGACAGCGAGAGGTAGCGAATGAAGGAAGACAGACAACGGACAAGGCAGCGGAGGAAGATCAGTGCGAGGTAGAGCGGATGAGAGTGAAGCAACGAAGGAAGGCAGGCAGCGAGAGGTAGCACAGCGTAAGGGAGAGAGGGAGGTTTGCTTGGGATGGACAGTCACTGATACAGGTTCTATTCCACTTCTCTAAAAACTGTTATTCTTATAGTAAATATCATTCTCCTCTCTATCATACTGTCTACAGTACGCTCGTTCCTGTCCTTGCGACTGGTTCTTCCCCAGTCTGGCCAAGGCAAGCTATGCTAACGACCTCAACTGCACTACCTAGCCAACCATCTTCACCCAATGTTTTCCCCCGTAGGGCATCACGTTCCTCAATGGCCAACTAGGAGCACGGAAGCGATGAAAGCATGCCCACTCTCGCCGGCTAACACAATGGATCAATGCAGGGGAGAAACGCCGAGAAGCCTAAGCTAGCTATCAGCTGCCGTACCCCAGCGGAGTGACGTCTTCTTATCGAGATGAACATGAGTGGTCAAGCCCTGCAATGAGATCATGCGCCCTAAGCCTGGGCTACTGTTGTGTGTTCCGATCCTTCCAGTGAGAGCTTGTGACCATCGCAGTGACCGCAGTATGCTTAATCGACTGTCTCTCTACCTTCTTGATCGTTGCATCACAAGTTCGCACGACAAGCCGCATTGTGCACTAAAGCTTGGATGATGAATGCCAAACAATTGAAAGATACAGGACTCTTTCAGAGCCTGTAATGTGTACCTAAGGGCTAGATACAAAGAGGCCTTCCCTCTCTTCCCTTTCTTTTGAGATGAATGCATGCGAACAACCATGACACGCTAGAAATGAGACAATTTCTAGCTGAAAACGATAACGATAGCTAGCTCTATAAAGGAGAGTTAGACTGAACACAAAGCCAATCGAGATTCAAAAAAGAAAACAAAGAAAAAGCCCTCCGCATATCGGATTTGAACCGATGACTGACGCACTCCACTCGTTACCACTGAACGACGAAGCCAGGAGCGGAAGGAGGGACTTGAACCCTCAACCTCAGCCTTGGCAAGGCTATGCTCTACCATTAAGCTATTTCCGCCAGCTCCGGTAGTGGCGAAGCACTACTGAGCAATTCACGTATCACTTGATACGGACGACTTCTGTTTTCCGCCGGACAAAACTGAAGATCTCCGGTCGAGTACTTCGCCCGGTAGGCGGCTAGGGTAAGAAAGATAACAACTTTCTTATTATACGCTATTCTGAACGACTATGTATACTACATTAATGAAAAGAAAAGAGACTAATGCGCTTCAAAGGCTAAAGAAAGCATTTAGAAAGAATGGCGGAAGAGGCCTCCTTTCATTGCCCAACTAGAGCGAAACTATAGCCTTATTGCGTTGCGGCATGTTGTAGAGCCTTATTTGATTGCGCCATTAATTGCTTTAGGCAACTATCGATACTAGGGATTCGTGGATCTGGACCCATGAGGGTGCGGCCCTAAGTAGCTATGGTGTGTTGATGTACTTGGAACAGAGACCGGTTACCTGAGTATGGCGGTTCGGTATCCGTTCAATGATAGCATGAGATCCTCGCTTCGGTTCCGGGCGTCATAGGTCCATATCGGTTGACGCCGACAAGGGGTTAGCGGATCTGATCAATCCGCACAAGTACGATAAGGTAGCTCGAGAGCAAAGTGAGTTCTCGACTGCCTGACCTTATTTTATACCTAACATACCAAACGTATGCTCTATGTCATTGAGTGTGCTGATATTGTGACCATGGACTGGTCCTACACCTTTTGAGAGTGTAATGCCTGGTCTTACAGAGCCTATCCGCCCCGGGGCATTGGGTCTGCTTCCTATCGCCCTCCTCCTTCGACCGCTTCGTTGCGCTTCTAGGCTGCGTCGACTCGTTGAATACCCGAGTTGAATTGCCTTGGATCAGTCCTATACTAGGTCACAATCAACCCATAACTTATCAAAGACAAAGATCGAAGTCGAGAAGCTCATCGCTCATGCTTCCAACCCGTGCTTTCAACCCCGGAAACACTTCGCTGACACACACAAGATCTTCGCCGCCCACCCGGCTCGCGATCCCCAATGTGGCTTTCCTCACTTCGGTAAGTTAAAAGGATGAATGCAAATAGCAAGGCGCTGTGCTGCGTGAAGTGAGACTGGCTGCCCTAAGTGAAGTGCTTCCTTATTACAACATGATCTTGCTCAGTATGAGCTGCTGTCGCGCCTTTCTTGAAATCTACTTCGATAAGGTTTCCCCTTCTGTGCAGGCGGATCCAAGAATCGTAAATGAGGCTCCGAAGGAGTGTCGCGAGAAGGCGAGTTTTCTCCCGTCGGGAGCAGACTACCAATAGCAGGGAAGGTTGTACAGGCCGCCTGACGCTTAATCAGCGCCTCATTGAGTCCTTCCCGTTGCTACCCTGAAGCGGCGTTAGATGGAGATGGGGACCATCAGAAGAAGTAAATAAAATACAGGCCAGCAAGAGGCAAGGTGCTGATGTCGAGCGGAATTGAGAGTAAGAATTTGATCACTGGTGCGAAAGCTAAGCTACTTCTTGACCGGAGATTTCGTTCGGCAGAGCGAAAAGAAGCGCTATTCGAGGTGAAATCCTTATTGATTCGAGGCTCTTCGGTTGGCGCAATTTCATGGGCCGCTTCAGTCTTTTGCTACCCGTGAGAGCTTGTGGTTATGGCTGCCAGAAGACCCATGAGTGAGTCAAGGTCAAGCTTTCTGAGTGTAAATTAGGACAGGAAGAACTTCATTTTCTTTTCGACCTGACTCTGGTACTACCAGGAGGCACCGGACGAGGGGAAGAGCAGTGAGCTTTTTGGACATCTTGGGTTGTAGATGCAATTTCGGTCACATGGATCGGACGAAATCTCTCCCTCTGTTGCGCATGAAGGACCTTATGTGATAAGGAAGAAGCTCTCTCGTGCTTCTGGTTGGGAAGCCCCTAATAATCCACGGTCTTACAGAGTACAACTATTAAAGCCGCATTCCCTCTGCAGTTACCGTGAACTTTCCACCGAACCGCAATTCTGTGCTCTTTCGCACCCGAACGCATGGATCAGATGCGCGAGCTACAGCGCTTTCAAGAGAGAAGTTTGAGAAAGCCCCAGAGCCCTCCTCTCTGAAGCAAAAACTGCTTTTTTTCGGTCGAATAGGTCCCCAAAAGCCTCATCAACGTAGCTTAAAGGCCGCGCTATTGCGCTTTATTAGAGCATTTTTTTATAGTTTCTCGCATACGATTCTGATAGTTGAGTTCTTCTACACCCCTTTGCCTAGCCCGGGTGAGCGTTCAACACCAAGGTCGTTACTAGTCGTTGACTAACCTTCTATTGTCGTCAGACGACCAAGCAGTTACCTTCGCTCCACTTGAACACTGTTCTTTCTACCTTGACCCACCCAATCTCGACTTTGAAATCGAAATTCTAAGACTAAAGTGTTCCTTCAACACTGCATCAATGCATGATGCTATGGGATGGAGAAAAGTTCAATACCATATTCGCTGACCCTCATACGTCGAGTGTGATATGAACACCGTCAATGAGTGCCCAGACGCTATTAGTATAGAGGTCTGAAAAGATAGCTCTTGAAGAAGTGGAATCCAGGCCCAAGGCGGTACGTCCGAGCAATAGAAATGGCAGAGGCCAATGAAACGATGTGAGCTGGAAAGCGGCAAGGAGGCCACTAAAGAAGAGGAAATCCCAGAGCCAGGGCGGTGGTTGGGGCAGGTAGAGTAAGGGGCAAGAGATAGACCAGATTCAACATAGAAGGAGTAGAGTGGTTGACGAACCAGGGTTGGCGGTTGGGGAAGGTCAAAGTTCAAGCAAGCAGCCGATGCGAGGTCGGTTTTTAGGGTTATAAAATTGAGTCCTAAAAAGATGCTTAGAACAGAAAAACTGTTCCTGCTCAAAAGAGATTGTCTCATGGGGTGCAACAACATCCCTTCCAGTCCAGGTAAGTGCAGCATCCTTTACAGCGCTTTCAAGGGTACGTGGAACAACCACTGGCGGTGTTCCGAGATAAGACGAGAAGGGTTACTCTTGCGCACCCTTTCTTGAGCTCCGTTGCTTGCTTGGTAGGAACCCCTGCCGAGCAGCCTATAGACGAGTTAATCGCGTTAAAGGCTTTCGATAGGTATTCCACGGCTGATGTATAGAACTCTTATTATTTCACTACGGATGACCACTACTGAATGTATGACTTTGTATTATCAGTTGTCGAACTCCAACACAATACCTTCGGTTAGTCGGCCAGCCAACCTTGCTAGCTGGTAGGCTTTCTCTAAAAATCTACTTATCTTAAATATCCTATTCCACCCGAACCAACAGCTCAAGCTCTTCTGACCCCATCTGGAAAACGGATATTTAGCTGAGAATTCCCAGCTCAGCTGTGACTCAATGATCGGGAGAACTCTCCCCACCGGGTCAATTAGGGCTACTACTCTTGCTTCTGGAAAGAGAAAGTCCTACTTCTCTTGCTTGCTTGGCTAGCTTGTTGAGCGAAGAGCTTTCTCTTGCTCTTTCTTTGCTTCGCTAGCTTAATAGCTTTCTTTCTAAGCTTTGCCTATATCTATTGTAAAAATGGAATAGTTCTTGATTTCCTTCTCTATCCGAAGCAATAACGTCTTGGGAAGCCAACCATCTTGTTTGTAAGTTATTTGAGTGCCTGTGATCCTCCTGGACCCCGGCTGTTTGCTTTCCTTAGCTATCTCACCTGGGGAGTGAAGGAAGGTCGGGCAAGAGGGCATTACCGCGGGCCATGATTTCATCATTCTTTGTCTGTATGACCAGAACTACCTTCGAGACTATCAAATAAAACCCCTTTACTATCTCATCGTGCATACGGTGCTTTGTGTACTTACTGGTCATCTGTCTCTGCATAAGTACTACATCGACTGCTTACCTCCAGCACCTGGCGCGTCACGGACTACCGGGAAGCGGGATAAAGAAAGCAGCTGTACTGCCTTGCCGCGGGATAGTCCTCTTGCTGGGCAGCCGCCCCGTTTGGCGGATTCACACCTTCAACCTACGGCTGGTGTGGATAAAGTGTCTCGTTCGCACTGAGCTTTTACGAACCCTCCTTCGGGTAATTCCTTTTAGGCTTTTTATCGCATCCCAACAAAATATGGAGCAGCAAGAGCCCCGTCTCGCATAATCAAGGAAGATCGTAACTGGGAGTCTTCTCGCCCTTTAGAGCGGTCAATCGCCCAGTAGTCGTACCTTCTTTTGTAGAGTAGTCCGAGTTGCTTTGGTCACTGGACACGACTTCTGTTTTGTGAGCCCTACTACGTAGTAGTAGTAGTAGCAGGAAAGAGTTCGGCAAACTTGAACACGAGAATAGTCCCTTTTCCGTACCCGATGAAGCAACCGAACCTGTGGAGTGAGACGGATCTTCTCGGATCGGAACACTACCCAACGGAGCAGCTCCTAAGCACTCCCCAGTGGAGTAGTTTCTGTGCCCTTTCTTGTGCTGTAGGTAGGGTAGTGCAAGAGCCGTACCTGGACTCGAATCAGTCAGTGTATGATTCCTGCATCTATCATCTATCTTTATATATATCTATTTGTGTCCGTGCGTGCTTCCCATCGTGTGAAGCACTTCTACCTGCTGGTCTTGCAGATCCTCTTCCTTATCTATATCTGAGACCTTGCCCGAACACTTACTTCTCCCAGTCTGATAGGTGGATTCCCGGCAATCCCCCGAGGATTTGATCTCAAACCAATGGAAGAGGTCTATTTTTCCTCTCTATGGATGGGCACCCGTCTTATTCTCGCAAAATGACCGTGAGAAGGAACTAGACGACTACTAAGCCTTTACTCGTATAAGGTTGTTTAGTCCGAAAGACATATATAATACAGGTTTTGGTGTAACGAACATGGGCAATAGGTCTGCCCATCCAGGCCTCTTACCCCGCCAATCGTGGCTGCGAAAAAGCCTTCCTTTCCTGTAAACAACAGGAAAGCAAGTGATTCTTGTCTCGAACTGCTCTTTCTTTTTTTGTGTACAAACACAAGCCTAGGGGAGCCGTGGAAGGAAACAAGGAAGAGTAGTACAACAAGCCATAAAGGAAAATAGGCGCGTAATGATTTGAACCATGGGCGGTGGGCGGGGTCGGTTAAGGGTAGATCATCCTAAAACGCAAAAGCACATGTCATAGAAAGAGGCTTTAAAGACCTCGATTGAATCAGAGGTATCTTCTTCCTTCTTACTTAATCCAAAGATCTATCTAGAAAGACCGAAGCCAGAAGTTGTTGCTTTCTTCTAATCAAGCAAGGGAAGTTTTTTCTTTTCCAACCGCGGATGAAAATGACATAGTAAGGGGAGGACAAGCTCTTACAATCAAAAGAAGAGGGTAGGTCTACAATCAGAACAGGAAGGAACAGAAGGCGCTTTTGGCGAAGTCGAGAGGGCGAGAAAGAGAGAAGTTCTTGTTTCTGACGCTTTAAAGAGCGAATAGCAGGGGTTTCGGGCTTGTTGGCACCCCAGTAGGGGACCCGGTTACAACTCTTTTAATACAGCTTAAGTGGGCCCCTGCATCAACCTTTTCAAAATAAAGGGCTGCTGCCTCGGGCAAGGTTGACTTGGCTCAGTTCAACTAGAGTGGAGTAGGAGATTCCGGTTTTGGTGCCCTTCAGAGGTGGGTAAGGCTCGCAACCGAGACTGCTTTTGATTTACACTCAGTCCCGTTTCGCTTTTTGTCAAGGCGGGAATGTGGCGCGGTGGTAAAAGGTCCCTCCTTTCTCCTTTCCCTGTGGAAAATGAATAGTTGAGGCTCCGAAGGAGTAGAGAAGGACTAATTATATTTTTCATAAAGGTTAGACCTAGCCCCAACCTTGCTTCAGAAATGCTTGTTTCTAGGCAAGGCTGAGATATTCAAGCGAGGTTGGTTGGTTCTACTCCATAAGTTCGAGAGGCGGATTGAATAATGCCTCAATTCACTATTATTCGGGCATCTACCGTTCACCAAGCACTGCTGATCGAGGTGGTGCCAGGCATGCCCCGAAGTCTCGGCCCTTGCCCCAAGACAAGAGAGATGCCTAGCGCTGTACACTCACCGATGTAATGAATAGGCAGACACCGCATCTTGATTTGATTATGCGGAACGACGAAGAAAGGGTGTGGACTCTTCGAGTGCCTCCCCTAAGTTTGTGGGCGGTAGTATGACTGGATTGGTACCTCATTGAGCTGCGGTAAGTGTTGGTTTGCCTCTCTACGGTTTGCCCTGTAGTTATGGCCCCAAAAGCGCTGCTAGCTAGTCAAGGGGCGTTAGCGGGGCGCTTTCTGAGTTTTATTTACACCTGGAATCTGCTGGCCCATATCGATAGAAAGCAAGGGGGTAAGGGTAGGCGTTGTTCAGCTCAAAAGGGCTAAAGACAAGCGCGATATACGCGCCTTTGACGCGAGAAATCAGGTTGCTCGGGTTTCGGGAAAGGATGGTAAGGAGTATTCTGCCCTTTTTAGGAACGAATCCGTTACTGTCCTCGAACGCATGTCTTGATCCAATGCCGGGTGATTGGCAATGAAAGATCAAACTGTCGAAGAGCGCAATCACCTAAAGCGGTGATAGATCTTTTTTTATAACCTATGGGGCTTTGAAAGGAATTCGATGACACTACCTTCAAGCAGAAGAAGGGAGAACTTGCTCTACTCTATTAGGGCCGGGCCGTATTCTGTTCACCAATCCGCCCCTGATAGACCAGCCGTTGCATATGCCGGCTACTCCTGCCTGTCTTGGGCGACAAGGACATATCACGAGGTAGAGACGCAGGGTGATACCATAGGGTGATATTCCGAGGTAGGCCTCAACACCCACCACCCTGACCGGGCCAGGAGCTTTCTTCTGAAGGACTGTTTCATTTCACTCTCTTGATCTGAACATAGGAGAGAAGCGGCTTTCGCACCTTTATGGATTTCGGCCTGGTAACGTAGTCCATCCTCCCCCGGCTCAGTCAGTCAAGCTATATATCCTAACCCTTCATAAAGACGGGGAGGCCGAGAGGAAAAGTTGACTTTAGATTCAGCGTCTTCCTCTGCGGAGAATTCCTCTTCTGCCTATGAAATAGCATCAGTTTTGGAGTAACGGTAACGGAACTGTTCAAAGGCTTGTCGCCGATGCTTTCAATCTTCGTGTTCTCTTGTTCCCACAACAAGGGGATGAAAATCACTGAAATGAAGACCCAGCTCTACACTTCGCAGGCGCTAGCCAGGGAAAAATTGATATTCGACGGGAAGCCCTTGAGGGCTTGACAGTCTGACCCATGAGAGGCCCAAAACTCTTGATAGAATGCCCGGAAATGCCCTTCAGAAAAGAATATTCAGCAGTGGGGCCAAAACAATAGGGAGAAGGTGTTCTGAAAGCATATCTTTTCTCTGGGATTCTTTCCAAAGTTGTATATAGAATGGCAGAATGTACCTGGCAAAAGCCATAGGGGGTGTCAGTATGCTTACAATTTGCTTTTCTAATGTAGGTCTTTCAGCCTGGTATGCCATTAATGCTTTTACTTTCAGCTGTGGTATACCCTACCCGATCTTAGACGTAAAACGGTAGCGAGAGGGCTCTTTCTCATCAGTTGACAGTACCAGAAGTAGAGGGGACTTTCCTCAGTTTGGGGATATTTCCATTGCTGTCTGTACTCTTTCAACCTGTAAAGTAACCAACTAGGCAGAGCGAGAGAACTTCTCAGCTTTAGCCCGGCTATCTCAATGCTTTTCTCACGTTCCACTAACTGATCGAAGCGTGTCTTTCTCACCTGATTCCTTGATCTTGGATGTCTAGCTCGACGAAGGATCGAAAAAGTAGGGATTCCCGGGCAATTCGAATATTCCTTTGACAAGGGGGCGGAACGCCCAGGAAATCGCATGTTTCAGACCCCGGCCCGAAACAACTCAATTTATGCTTGCAGAATGCCTTTCCCAGCGATCTATAAATGTTCACTTAGCCCCATCTCTTGACTCCGTACCTGGGAACAGAATAGACGAACAAATTCATGCTAGCCTATTCTCATTGAGCTTCCCCACCCAACGCCCACCCTTTCCGTCGGAGGAAGTTTCTCATTTTTTGGTATCTATTTCTGAATAGTTTTCTGTCTTTGAGGTGGGAAAACCCGCTTCGGAAGCTTCCTGTCTTTCAGAAGTTCAGTCTTGTTGGGCTTCGGAGGGGGTGGCTGTTGGACCGGATCGAACCAAACCAATTGACAGCAATGCTTTCGAGATTGATTCGATTCAATCTCGAAAGCATTGAAAGTATAGCGCTATGGCTGCTTAAGGTTAAGTGAAGGCATCAAAAGCCGCATAAGCAGATGAAGCGGATTCATTCCCTGACTCAAAGGCTACAAGCCGTCAGCTTGAAGTGCGCTCCAAAACATAGGCTGAAACAACAAAAATAAAGCATCGGGTCCTGAAAGAAGACCGCACAGCACAACAAACCGCTAAACCATGTGCGTGATTGCTCGCCTATCATGAGCTTGACTTGTGCTCTAAGACGGTTTTGTCCGATCTGGCAAAGCTGGCTCAATGGCACGCTCGTGCTTCTTTCGAGTGAGATGTCCATCCCAGGCAACCATCTCTTCCTTGGCATTCCCGTATCCGTCCAACCTTGATCTGCTACCTCTCCACTGTCAATCTGATCTGGAAACTTTCCTTCGTTTGGTACATGTGGACTAGTAACTGACACAGGAGCATCTCCATCTCGATCAAAGTTTTATGTCTCGATAGCAACAGCCAAACCCTTCTCTTTGTCAGCTCGATCTGCTCTTGTTCCTGTAGAGGAATGTGGAACAAGGATTCTCACAAGTATAGAACAGAATGCCTCTTGCTTGGTCTCTTCCTTGCCACTATCATTTCAATCCGCTACTTCCATGATCAATGTGGCAGGGTAAGTTTCCTTGCTCGGTATCCGGTATAGCTTGCTTTGCTCACTCACTAGGGCTGGAGGGCGGGAGTTGAATGGTATGGTAAGACCCATGGCAAGGTATGGTTTCTCACTGACGCTAGGGAGAAGTAGTTGGATGCAGTGACAGAGCAATCGGGATCCGTACTTTGTCATCGATCCACATCCCGCAGCAATGGACTAAGTTATCGGCCAACCGGTCGTTTCCTATATATTTAGTAATATATAGTACTATCACGACTATAGTGCCATAGTTCAAACAGCTTTCCTTTCCGCTGCTTCGTCAATGGAAGACGCGGCCGGCTGCCGAAAGAGTCAATTGTTAGAGCGGGCGATACAGAAACCACAGAAAGAGAGAGAGGCGGGGGCCTAAGTCATGCGCGGTAGAACGAACAAGGTAGCTTATGCTTTGTTATCAATGTTATTTGCTACGCTTTAGCATTGGCTTCTTAGCTGAAATATTGAATGCTTACGGAGCTTGCTGCTTTGTAACCTAAGCGGTATAGCTAACTAAGCTTACTCATCAAGGGCCGAACTGTTGCTAGTTCTCGAGCGTCAGCCTTACAGCGGGCGGCTAGGCAAGCTATCCTAAGTAACAGCACATTGCTAGTGTTCGGCTAGCTCGTATAGTAAGACGAAGGCGAGACAGGCTTTAGGCAGCGAGCCCTATAGCAATAGACATTTGGGACCGAAGCAGCCAGAGGGTTGCTAGCTCCGCTCTTTCCTTTTGCTTCTGGACTTTTCCCCCACTCTTTATTGGCTCGTGTAGTATACTGAACTCGTTCCTCGCTACACGGCCGGCCTAGAAGAGGTAAGCCTAGTCCTATAGCCTATGCTAAGGTGGGGCGAGCTAGCAACACCAGTAGCAGCGTATACGCAGGCGAAAGGGCAGCACCGTGAAACCATCCATATAGCGGCATCTAGGCACCGTCAGCAGCCGGGCAGCACTAGCACCAGAAACTCACTCGCTTTCTTTCTTGATTACCAAGCGCTTTCTAACTTAGCCTTTATTAGATTAGTCACTAAGCTAAGCCGGCATACTAAGAAGTCACTAAGGCCGGCATAAAGTGACTAAGCGGCTGCTTTCTTTGGCATACAGCACTATGTATGACTTAGGTAACACGTCAGTTACCACGGCACTGTTTGTCTTCAATGTTGCCTTTCTCGGGATATAGTCCGTATCCGTACTCGCAGTAGGTAGCTTGCTACCAAACCTTACTCGGTAGGTGCACTCACTACAGGAGCTGTAGCGTGACAAACTCGTTGTATGGACGGTAACACTCACAGCGCTTCGCTTCACTTGCTTTCCGGACCCGGCGGGAGTGTACCGTATCGTTTCCTTTCAGTCGAGTGGGCCTTACGTTTTGCTTGCTTGGCTCCCTGTCCGCTTGCTTTCATGTACATCTTCTTCTCTCCTGGCTTGCAGAGTTGTGTTTCCCGTGTTCCCGCTCCGGACAACCCGAATGGTTGTCTTGACTCGAATGATCGTTCGCTCCCTTTCAGGGCCTTGAGTGGAACCGAGCTTGCAAAGCGGCGTGAAAGCGCTTAGCCGTTAAGAGCATCAAGTAAGTCTTCGACTTCCTCTGCCGGCACTCTGAAAGGTATTCTTTATAATGTTAATAAGCTAGGTTCGGACCAAAAAAACCATACTTATTGCTTGGTTTAAGGGAATAAGGCCTTATGCGTGTGTGCGCGTGTACCGAAAGAAATGTGTTCTATGGCCTCGGAAAGGGCTGAAGCGACAACGCTTTCTCTTACGATAGAAAGGGGAAGCGGAAGCAGAAGCTGCGGGTCGTCGTGTTAGTGAACGCATAAAAAAGAGTGTCATCCGAGACAGAAGCTAACGAAAGACAGCGAGCTCAACGAAACAAGCGGGGGGTAGCAACTAGATTAACGCGGAAAGGGAATCGGTAGGTTACCGCTCAGCCTTAGCTACTCCATGAAACCCAAGCTCGGTCAGCAAGGGAAACTCGGGAGAGGGTGGTCGTAGATCAGCTCGGCAAGGGAAGCAAGGGAATCGGTCTTCGCTTAGACTGATAGGCTAGGTCGGGTCCCGAACCGAAACTCAACAGAAGCCGAAGAGGAGTAGAGCTATAAAGCAAGTTTTAAGGATTGTATACAAGGTAGTCAACAAGCAAGCCCCACCTAGTAAGTCGAAGACTCCCTCGCCGTTCCAAAGGTGAATTAGGGACTCATTAGACTAGGCTAGCTACACTCTTTTAGAGCCTTTCCTCAGTCTCTTTCTTTTAGTCTCCTTCTACCTTATCTCTTGTCATTTCAGCAAGCTCTCGTCTTCTTCTTCTTTCAATCTTCTTCTTGATTAGTTTGTTCGCCCAACGAAGAAAGTGTCTTAGTTAGTGAATATATAAGTGTGTCTTTCTGTCTGAGTCTGTTTGCTCTTTAGTGCATTTCTCAGTTCTATTTAATTCTGGATTCAAATCTACTTCACGGCAATTCCTAATATATCGTTTTTTGGAGTCATATTAATCTATGAATGAAACTGAATAGCGGATCGCTTAGATATCCAAGATTATGGGAAATCAATCCATTCCTTAATATTATTAATCTTTCTCCTCAATCCAGTGGACATGCGTGAAGATTTTCGAATTCCCATGTCAACTTAAACAGTCCCGTTGGGGATGGAAAAGATAGAAGAGGAAGATACCAAATCTCAAGAAACTATTAGCCGCGGAAAATTAGCCATAGTTGAAGAAGAGGGTGAGAAATAACTTAGTTTAATCTGGACCAATCTCTACAACCACTCTTCTTTCATCTTCGTCCTATCTCTTCTTTCTCGTCCTCCTCATTCTAACCCAAATCTATTATATTTCTACAACAAGTAGGATAAGATAAATAAAGAAAGAAAAAGAAAAAGAAATAAATATTTTTTTATTTCTTTATATTTTTATTAATAAATAAATAATTTTTTAGATTTATAAGTAGGAGATATCCAGATGGGAATGATAAAAAAAAGAGAATAGAATAGAATCGCCGCTGATATTGAAGAATTTTTGAATGTAGGTCTTTTCTTTCCATTCCCATAGTTCTTTTAACCAATCTTGTGACACATCGCTCGGATCTCCATCTCCTCGCCCCACTTATGAGCAAGGCACTGAAGACGTGGGGTGATCCTTCCCATCCCGCAAGGGAGCCGTGAAATCTTATATTTTTCGATTTCAACTCGTGTGAGAAAAAGCGATGAGGTTAGTGTGAAGCGTGCTCCGAGAGTTTGAAAAATGGTTACATCTCCCTTCTACAAGTTCTCCCGAAGCCTGCGAAGAAACTTACTAAGCGAAGAAAAGCCTTACCCCTATATAAAATAAAAGCGCGCGTTAGCCCAGCAAGAAAAGGCCTACCGCTATATAAACGGGCGTTAGCGCGCAACCTATAAGCGCGCTCCCGCGTCAAAGCATGCTAACGCGTCTTAGTAATAGGTTTGTGAGCTGATCGTAGAGAACCCTAAACGAGTAAGGCCGGCTTGAAAGCCTCCGTTTGCTGCAAACAATTTGATTTCACTTATATATTATACCAACTTTGTTACTCTTTAGCAAGCTAGTCCAATCATGAAATAAAGGGCGAGGCTAGAACCAGCACGTCAACTCACCTCTCTGATCCCTTTCTCATCCCACCTCTATGATCTCCCTATCACATGTTGGTTCAGCAGGCGAGAGTTTTTGGCGGGTTGGTCTTCTGCTGCTCTACTGATTCCCCGCTCTATCTCCGGGTCGTCCGCGCACCGGCCGGTGAATGAAACTGCCTCAAACACCCGCGATCTTCTCAGGGTGGGAACAATGGTGCTAGTGCATTGAGAAATAAATGTTAAGGGGGTTGGTTGTTGCTGGATCTGCTTCAAGCACTCAATCTGGATCTTCACCTGTAACAGGATATGCTTCTCACGCCACTGGCGATGGATCAACAACTGTATCTACTAATGATGTTACTCGTGCTTTGCTTCTGGCTACGCTATGGGCTATGCTGATCCAGATACCCCCACCACCTCTGCCCCAGCGGCTTTGCCTCTCCTGCTCCTCGGTGAACCGGATCAACCACTTAGGCAGGGTCTACTTCTACTGGTGTTGGATTCTCCCTGCATACATCACCATCAACGACTAAAAACAACGCTTAGAGTTTTTTGCATCAACCAACCGAACGAGTGTACGATCGAATACGGAACCTGCTGTTGTAGTCGTAGGTTCAGGAAAAAAACTGGTGCAGGAACTTTAGTAGGTCCATTTCCGGTAGTACATGTAGGGGCTGGTGTAGAAATCGCAACCGAGGCGAGCGGAGTGAGGGAAAACAAAACGCATTAGACCCAAAGGGAATGTCAATGAGTGTAACAATCTTATTGAGTTTCTGAGGGCGAGCGGATGGCATACACTCTTTTTGAGCCTTTTTTCAGTCTTTTCTTTCGCTTGACCAGTAACACCAGGGAAAGAAAGCCTTAGTAAAAGGAGACAAATGATTGTGCGAGCCAAAGCTATAAAATAAAATAGAATACGCGAACCACCGTTGTTCATCAACTGGAGGAGTAGTTGCCGAGTTGACAGGGGAGTCCATAATCAAATCAAATCTATTTCAAAAAAGAAGTTCCGCGCATTGTTGGAGAAGGGGGGATTCTCGTTCAATAGACAGATCACCTCGAAGCTGACTGAGGCAATGACCAGAGAGAGTAGATCAGGCTTCCGGCTATGAGGATGGATGATAATTGGTTTCGCCAAGGTAACTATTTTTGAATGACTTAAGCACACTGACTCGCCTTATTTCTTAAGATATTTCTCATTTGCTTTTGTATTTCCCGTACTCGTCCGTAAGTAAGTAAGAAAATGTTTTCTTTTTGTTTCTGACTTGACTGTCACTATCTTATCTTATCCCTCTGATTGTGTGACGGCTGTAGACAGTTTCGCGAGGAAGGTAACGATGGCGGGTGGCCAGGTAGAGGTAACAAGGTACGGTGAAGTAGAGTTGGTCCATCAACTAAAGCTCGGTGTTCGTTCGATCAAGTAAGAACCGAGGATATGGCTTTCTTTCCACTAGTGTCGATCTAGGTAGCGAAGCTAAGCGGATTAGAGGCCCGTGAGGATAGGAGAAAGTGAATGATCTACTCTTTTGAGAAGGAAAGGAAGCAAAGAAAAGGCCTTACTATTACTTACTCATAGGGGGGGCGCTAGCGCGCTATGGAGTTGCTTGGTGGATCAGTGTTGCTTATTAGTTAAAGCGACCTCTACTCTACAATTAGACTATTCGTAAGGGCTTCTGTAAGGGCTTTCATTAGCGAGCGAGTGGAAAGTCAAGTGGATAAGTGAAGCCTCTCAACGTCTTTAGGGTGGCTGGCTATAATTTTAGTCACCTTAACAAGCAGAACAGAGACGTAGGGTCAAGCAAGTACTTTTTCTATTAGCGGTGATAGTTTTTGGTAAAGTGAAAGACCCCCCTAAACGAGTAAGGCGGGTGTAAGACCTAGCCTTGTGAGTGAGTAGAAAGGAGGCTTTAGAGAAACAACTTCTTATCAGGGAAGCGCTAGTTAAAGTGAAGGAAGTTAGGGTGCGACACAACGAGAATGTCTTGTTCTAGGCGCTTGGGCGAGTAGCGGTAAGTGAAGTAAGTTAAGGAAGTAAAAAATAAAGTGCAAGTGGTTGATTGACAAACTATTCTGGTGAGCACAGGTTCTTATTGTTCCTAAAGCTCTAGACCTCGAAGACAGATATGCGTTTGGTCAAGCGCCTACTCTTCGAACTTCCATTTCAATGTGTGTTTCTTGGTATGACAGTTAGGGAAAGTAGATAGGGAAATCTAGGGTTCAATGTCCCTCAATGCGCAGGTGCTTCCCTCAAAACAGGTTGAATAGAGAAGGGTATAGTCGAACTCTGCGAAGAAAACGGAAGCCCTGATCTACGACCACCCTGTAGTTTTCGTTCGTTCAGTCCTCTCTAAGGAGAGTCCTTCACTCACTCACTACCAACACCTAGAGATGCACTACAGTAAATAGGGACCATGTCTCACGAGCAGGGCTTGCCTCCGCTCCCAACCGGTCGGCGAAAGGCTCATTAACAAGGAAGAAATTAGTTACTGGACATAGGAGACGATAGTTTTAGTGTTCCGGGAGTGACGAAGGGAATAGGGCCGGTTTCCCGGTGAGTAGGATAGTGACGTAGTGGGTGAGCTTCCAAGCCCAGTTAGTTGACGCCCTTCTGCCCTCCGCTTTCCCAACACCTGTAATCGGACCAGATTATTCTGAAACTCCAAGCACCTGTGATCGACAACCCTGGACAGCCTCTCTTCCTCCCCACTTCCCTCTCTTCTCTCTCTCCTTCTTATTCTCCTTCTCCTTCATTCTTCTCTTTCCTTCTTCTTCTTCTCCCCTCTCTTTGGCCATGGCGGCATAGCTCCTGCAAGGCCAAGCTCGCCTGTCGCCGCTGCTGTCGAAAGCGTGAAGGGAGATGATCTTCACAACCGCAAGGAACGGCTGCTGGGAGTCGGCCTCCGTTGCTGCCGGGTTCACACCGCTGCTGCAAATGGACACCATGGAAAGGAAGCCATGACGAACCCTGATATCTCCGAGGCAGCTGCAGTCTATTTCGTTGCTGGTGATGAAGCTCTAAACACCCTCATACGCTGCTGCCGTTGAGATCATACACCTGCCTTCACTTTTACACAGCGAGAACACGAGAATGAAGTCGGAACCTGCTGAACCGGAACATGAAAATCAAAACCACGTCCAGCGTGGAGATAAAGATTTGAATATGGTGCAATGAAACCATGTTCATCATGTCACAAACCGTCTGCCAAAGAAAGAGAGGGAACTCCATGAAAGTCTTGCATCTCATGTGGAAAGAAACGATGCTGCCAAAGCTTGCTGCAAATGAGGCTGCTGCGAAGGGTGCAAAGCTCGCTGTTACGAAGGAGAAAGAAAAGAACCGCCATTGTTACCGGAGCTGCCAATGACGAATCCATGCTCTTTCGACCTCCAACCACCATGATAATGCAGCTGCCACCTCTTTCTGGTGTGCCGAGCTACACGGATGAACATGCCAATCCCAGGAACTTAACAGTGGCAAAACTGCTGCACGCCCTTGAGTACCTCCGCTGCTGCAACTTGTCTGCCGAAGAGGAGGCTGCACACAATCATCAGCATGACTGTGAAATGATGAGGATGGCCGCTCCCCTCTTCTCTCTACTGAGATCAAACCTTTCGGCCTTGAGAAGGAGCCTTTCATGGCTTTGAAATGGTCTACAGATATCAGGCTTTTCTGCCTTGAGAAAGAGCCTTTCATGGCTTGAGATGCCTCATCAACATGTATGCAAAGTGTGGCCAAGCCCATGAGAGTCTCCTCATGCTCTCGAGTACCCATGCGAAGAGCACTGTTGGTTGGATCTCTAACATGCAAGTCCTTGAAGTTCTCGGTCTCTCCTGTCGAATGACGAGAATCGCAACAGTACCAGACCTCGTGCCGCTGCTCCTCTTCTCTTGGCTTCCATGAGGCTCCTACGGAGTGGAGAACACAACTTTTCGTCTGCGCGTTGCTCCTACAACCACTAAAATGCTGAGGTTTTCCAAGCAACCTTGGGCTCGTTAAGGCTAATGCTCATGGTGGATTTTCCCATCAGATACAACCGTAGCAGGGCTCATGGCAGGGACTGTTGCTGTTGTGTGATTGCAGCACCCGAGAAGCACCCACGGTCTGACATTTCACCACAAGGACCGATCTTTTGTCACTCATGCGGTCCATTTTCGACCATGATGGAGATAGGAGAGTGATGCTTTGAGTTTAATCTCTACTACTGTGCCATCAACTTTGGCTTCCGAAACATCACCAAGCCTGATACCGAACAAGGCTCCCATCACCTCTTCCTGCAGCAAAGGTTCTTTGCTTGACAGCTTTGAAACGTCGTCCCCGACCCGCTTCCCTCGCGAGGTTTGGCTATGCTCCATAACTGGCTTCTCGGAGAAAGAATGTTGCCGGCTTTGAGGCCGTGACCGCACCCATGGCATGATGTTTTAAGATCGGTCCTAGCATGGTTTGCTAAGCATGGTGTTAGCATGGCGTTCCAAGACCAAACCTGATGTGTTCTCTTCATATTGTTAACAAAAAAAGAAGAAGAAAAGAAAAAGAAAGAAAAGAAGGAAAGGGGGGAAAAATAAAAATGAAGATCAAATGGGCCTTATGCATATGGGCGTGGCCCTCACGAAACGGGCCCGGTGCCAATGAAGTGTGCACGACCCGTGTAACATGGGCTTTAGACCCCTACTCCCCTTAACTAAATCTCCAGGCCTGCCAAAGACTGCTCACTTACGAAATAGGCCAAAGCCTATGCCAATGGGCTCGTGACATCCATGCACTGAGTCGTCAAATGACGCACGTTAAGAAGGCCCAAGCTTATACGCATCGGCCCACAGGGTGCCCTCAAGAAGGCCCGAATGAAAGACCCAAGCCTACATGCACGGGCCCATCCAACAAAGTCCTACAAATGAAGACTCGGGCCTGCGCAAAAGCGCCTCGATGAAAGCCCACAAAAGATCGAAGGCCCATCCAAGGAAAGTCCCACGAATGAAAACTTGGGCCTGTCAAGTCTGTTTTCCTTAATGAAAGTCCACAGAAGGGCCAAAGCACAACAAGCCTACCCCTCATCAAAGCAAGCCCAAGTCCATGCAAGAAGGCCCGCTGGATCTGTCCAAATTCAAAGCCCGTAAATGTGCAATCCTATACAAGGAGCCAAGCCCATCAAATGGGCCCATCTAGTGCTCTCCCATATGAAAGAACTTGAGCCCATCAGGCAAGCCCACAAAATGCCTGCCAAATGAAAAGGACATGGGTCCCATTCAAAGGAAAGCCCGTCAAAGGTGGCTCCTCACATGAAATCATGCAAAGGAGCCGAGCCCATCAAATGAAGCTCAACAAGCAGGACTCGAGCCCATCAAAGACTCTCCTACATGAAAGGATCTGAGCCCATCCAAATAGACCAGCAAATGATATCCCAAAAGGCCTAAGCACATATAGCCTCGGTCCATCCAAATGATGTTCAGCGGCCTAAACCCAAGTAGCTGTGGCCCATGCTCCAAGGGACCAGCAACCAGTCAAAGAAAGAAGCTATTGCTATCGTCTCCTGCGCCGGTCAAAGAGAAGATGTTGCTGCTCGACAAAGAGAGAAGAAGGCTTTCCCAAATGAAACTTTCATATAAACAAAATGATGTATCCGGCCATTGGCCTTTCATTGTAAATCTATACATGAAAAAATACAAAGAAATACAAAGATGTTTTTATCCTTTTTCTTGCAGTTAATCAAGGGTTGGTTTCCCAAACGGAAACTATAATTAACGGAAGCTCGTTCACGACTTCCGGAAGATGGGTCCCCACAATCAAACAATCAACTCATCCAACACGATGAGGGAATTGGCAAAGAAATCGAACGAAAAAGCCGGAAAGACTTGTGTTGCAATCAATTAATCCCCAAATATGCGTCCTTTACTTCTTTATACGCGTCAGCGATAAAGGGTTGGGTATAAACACTCAAGGCCTATCCGATCCCTCTCTTGCGATCCTTCCTTTACGAGGCCTAGCCGATCAACTGTTCGATGCTATCCTCACCTATTTTATCCAATCGATCCTGCTTGATATGCTTGCCGCGGAGAAAGACTCTTTCTAATAATTGGTAAAAGAATGACATTTTCCAGTCGGGCGGAATGAAAAAGAAAATCTTGATTGAGATCCTATGAAGGAAAACCAGCTCATGAACTTTGCCAGTCGAATGGGCGGAACCTGACTCATCAAGCAAACAAAAAAGGAGCCTTCCGTAGTCATAATGGGCTGGGCCCTTGTATCCGCATATGAAGCGTCACGTAGCATCTTTAGTTCGTGACGTGAGCTCTTCAGTTCGTGAGTTCTCGAGCTGCTATGCTTTAGCGTATCAACGGGGCTGACTAATCGGCTCGATCTTTATCGTAATCGTAGAAAGAAGAACTGGCCTCGCGTCAGATATTGGTTGCGCTGATCGGCGGCTTGCAACATCACATCTGGAACGACCGATCTATGAATATAGAGCTTTCCGCAAAGACGTCAAGAAAGCTTTTTTAAGATTGTTAAAGGGTTTGAGCGTAGAGAAAGAAAGGGAACTAAAAGAGTCTATCGCTCATGCATTTCCTTAAGGCAGGAATAGGTGTCGAAAGCTCATAACGATCGCTATTGATATGCTGCCACACATGCGATCGGAAAGGCGTGATTAGTTTAGTTCAATCAATGGATTGAAAGCGTGAATCAAGTCTACAGGGCCAAGTCGTCCATCAATTGAAACAGAGATGTTGGGCGCATTTCGACGAGCATGAAGAAAAAAAAGAGCGTTTATATGAATCAGTCGTCGAATAGCGTTTTGAATCGACATAGAATAGATAGATAATTTGCATTCCCGTAATGAATTAATAGGTGGCAAAGGCTACTTGTTCTTTGGCGGGCGAAAAAGGAAAGGGGTGATGTGATCCTTTATGGCAAGAAAAAGTTTTTGTTGAAAAACGGAAATCGAGATTGGGTTGGTGTTCAGTGTACCCTACTGTATCGAAAAGAATGCATTTCATTCAAAGTGAGATGCTCCAGAGAAAAGAAAAAGAACGTGGGTAAGAATCGACGAGGAATCCAGGGAATCGCGAAGGAAAAAAAAGCGTGACGAGAAAACTAAGAAAAAGATGTTAGAAAGTACTTGGGCATTGGGGTATTTTTGGGCTTCTTCCCTTAACTGTTATAGGACTGTAATCGAGACCCACATTATCCTCCTATGCTGGGAGGAGGGGGTGCACCCCCACCCCGATCCGATTTTGTCCATCACCAATCAGGTGATGGAGGAAATAATGGAATGGAGCGCGCCGGGGAAACCCATTTCGATAGAAGAACGTGCGAAGGATGCCGCTGATATCTTAGCGGATCTTCGCACCAATTCTCGAAACAGCGCGTTCTTCCAATAAATTCGGAAGAGGATTTGATTGCATTTTTTTTCGGTATGCCGCTCCGCGAGCAAGGAGCGAATGAACATTAATCTTCATATCAACATATGAATATCCTTCGCCCGTTATCTCCTCATCTTCCTATTTATAAGCCACAGCTCACTTCGACGTTTCCAATTTCCCATAGAATCTCCGGGGCTTTCCTAGCCACTATAGTTTTGTTTAGTTATCTTCTTTGTCTGAAAATAGGTTTGATTTGCTTCACCTATGAGAATTTCTACCAATTCTTGTTTTATTCATCAAAGCTCATCCTAATCTCCGTCGAGATTACAGCCTTAGCCCTGTCCTATCATCTGTATAATGGAGTTCGTCATTTATTGACGGATTTTTCGGCATTTTTGTATTGTTCTTTGATTAGATTAGCCAGAAAAAGATGGAAATGACTGTTTCATTTTTTATAAAAATCTTTTTTTTCTTATGAAATGTTTATTAGCGTTGATAGCTCTCTTCTTTAAAGCTTATGCCGTAGAAGCGGCTATTGGCGTTTTATCTGCATCTTCCCGACCAGGAATGGGTTCGCTTTGTTTGGGATGAACTCGCAAAGACTCGACCCGAGGACTTCCCTCGTAGAGTGGCTTTATAAGACTCTTTTTTTTAGTTCCAATGAAAAAAAAAAGAGTTTGAGCTCTCTTGGCTTACTTTTAGCCACGCGGGGCGGCTATCCGCATGTGTCCCAAAGTGACGTCCATTTTAAGGTAATGGATATACTCGAGAGAAAAGGTTTGGAATTCGACCTCCCACGAGGTAAGAACGCATATGATGTTGTTGAGCAAATGGTTGAGGAAGGGGGCTATGAGGATCTCCAGGTCCTGGAATTTCTTTCTACTGTTTTTAGAAGCTTGGACGCCTATGGTGTTAATAGCTTTTTTTTTGTACAAGCAGTAAAAATAGCCCAAAATTTCTTCCTATGATGCTTGGTCTCTGGTTTGATGGTTGTACGTGCTAAAAATCCGGTACATTCCGTTTCGTTTCCCATCCCAGTCTTTCGCGACACTTCAGGTTTACTTCTTTTGTTAGGTCTCGACTTCTCCGCTATGATCTTCCCAGTAGTTCATATAGGAGCTATTGCCGTTTCATTCCTATTCGTTGTTATGATGTTCCATATTCAAATAGCGGAGACTCACGAAGAAGTATTGCGCAATTTACCAGTGAGTGGTATTATAGGACTGATCTTTTGGTCCAGGATGGCTTGGTAAGCAAGCAACCAGTTATGTAGGCGCCAACTTCCAGTTCTTTCTCTTCTTTCTTTTTATTTAGTTATGAGACTACCTTCCTTTATATCCATTGAGTAGTTAGATTAGTACTGACTCCCTTTCTTTTTAGTCATTAGTCGAACTCGCAGTTTTTACTTCATTCTAATAGGATACTAAAGGCTTAGGCATTGCCGATCCTGATGGGGGGAGGAGAGGCACCCACTATAGAAGCAGCAAATGATATAGCTCGTTCGTAGAGGCAGATCCGAGGCTAGTTGATGCTGCAGTGCCCAATAGCCGCCAGGGCGTTACTCGAGATGTAATTACAGCATGTCAATCGAGGTCCGGATCGAATCGCATTGAGAAGGGTGTAAAGGAGGGGGACGTCTAGATCTCAATGTCATGGTAAAAGGAGCGGGTCCCGGGGACGGACTTTCGTAAGAGAAAGCTGGTAACCGAATGGGTAGTGAGTAGTAAGGAGCAAAGGTAGTGGGTGGCTATTGACCCTGTTGAACCAGTAAATGCATCGGTCCGGGGTTTGATTCCAGTCACGAAGCTAATTGTTTCATACCCTAGACAAGTTTCTGTTCATCCAATCCCAGTTGTAGTTGATCCAATCGATCCAGAACCTGTTTACCTCATTGACCGGTTGTTTCAAAAGCATCCGATCTAGTGATCAATACATAGCGGCTAAGGGGGCTACGATGGTTGGTTGAGTCTAAAAAGCACCTAGAGCACCCCTTCCTGATTTAGAGTCCGCGTCACCCCTTCTGGGTCGGAAACTAGCAGCAGAGCCTGTGAAGGTAGCATGCATGGGAGGGAGGTGTAGGAGCTGGAGGGGCAGCAGGGATAGAGGCGAGAGATTCACCCACACCAGTTTATGGACCCTCTATGTAAGTGGGTAGGACGGAGGGATCTGAACTAGTAGGGAATTGTGGCGTCGGGTCGGATGGCTTGATTGATTGGCACATGGAAAAGAGAGAGAGAGTCCACTTGGGCTAATCAATCGTTCGTACAGGACGCGTGGGTCTTTCGCAACGGGGGTAGTAAGGCCCTAGGATCAAGGGCATCTGCCTTCCTTGCTACGAGGTTGACTGGTCCTAGCTTACGGAGTCGGGTAGTTAGTACTCAGAAGGTGCACCCGGGAACTCTCTTGTCAGTCCTCTGAGAGACATACGAACTCTCGTGAAGAGCCCGTAAGCTCACTTAAGAGGCTCACCCGTTGTTTACCACTTTATCAAACCACTTTCCTATGAAACAACCCGCCCTACTCACCAACCTTTCCACAAACATTTCCAGAAAGAATGCTTTGGATGGCAGCTTCGCTCCATAAAGTACCGCTAGACAGCAATCTAAATGGATAACCTTCGCACTTGGTATTCCACATTAGTAGTGTCATCGGGAGAAGCTCCTGCTTTGATGCTGGCCAACTGGGAGTAGGTTCCGGCTGCTCTTTCTGTGATGCTATTTCGACCTCGTAAAGATATTAGGACTTTCACCTAAGACCTTGAATGAATCCACAGACAGAAAACATTCGATCAGTTTCCCAGCGTGACACGCTATGATCACCGTCAAAGACAGGATTCGAGGCCTTTGTCCCCATTGCTTGTTAGTTAAGTAGGGAGAGAGAACGCCCCATCTCTTGATTACGAAGATCACTTTCACAGCAAGCACGAATGCGCGAGAAGCTTCACTATTATGTAAATTGACACGATCTCCCCGGGAAAGCATGATGCCTGGCTTGCCCCTGCTTTCCCAAATGGTAGACCAAAAGCACTGAAATGAATATGAGAAATGTGGCCTACCTATAGAAGGAATCCTTCGTTACTAGAACCCCTTCCTAGTGACTGTAAGCGAAATGCATTTAGTGGGGATACTGAGTTCCATATTTTTTATGTATAGCTCTGTTATCTCTATCTAAACGAGTAAGTCTGCCAGTGGTCTCTCTCCCACCCAAAACCATCCCTTCCAGCGTTAGCGCACAAGAAGGAGCTTTTGGCAGTGAGTCGAAAGTGTTAGTGAGAAGCCCTCTCCTATCTAGGACTATTCCCACTCTTCTCTGAGTGCCTTCAACAGTGCTTAGGTAGCGCTCACAGCGAGATAGGCAGCTCAGCTTACTATTTATTCCAACCCTAATGTGTCAAGAATAGAATAGGTAGCACAGGTCAGCAAGCAAGCATAGCTAGATCTAAGGTATCTGGATCAGAAGGCCCCAACCCGCCACCCTTCTTTCTTGGTTCTACTCGAATATGTGACCAGAGAAATGGAGATAGGAGAGTCTCGATCATGTGATATAATTGGGTATTCCAAACTGACTCACATACGAAAGATTAATGCCGGTGCCCTTAAGTGATAGTAATAGGGCAGTCAGGAAGGAAGAAAATGGTACCATCGATCATCCCATTCCGTTGTTTGGTTTTTCCATTAGCGTGTGCCAGCAAATCATATAAGAAAGAAGCTCGTGTGGTGCATTCCCCAGAGGGGGCCCGGGGAAGGTTCACTCATCATCGATTGACCAGTTCGTCTACTATGCTATTTCTGCTTGATCACAGCTCGCCCTTCTTTCGTGCAGCGCACTTTGTTGATGATTGCAGGCATACTTGCTGAACATTCCCTTCGTGGACCACAAACAAGATCTATGAGCAAATAGATGAATTCAAGCGATAGCAATGAGGCATTCAAGCTCTTCTCTGCGAACCGATCACAAGGCTATGATGAATTGGGATCACCAACTCGCCTGCAATCTCGCTTTCAGTCTTCTCGTTGTCATTACACATTTCGACTAGCCGTGTGTGTGCAGTGGAGGAAGCAAACCGGTATCGGATGTGTGCGCAAGAGCCTTGTTTACACTTTATTGCATGCTCAGTAGTAAGACTCCTCTTCTTTTCTTATGCGACTAGGAAAAGTGATCCACAAAGAGATTCATGTGATGTTGTTGTTTCGCTTGGCCCAACTGCTGACACCCCGCCCGCCGGATGCTCTTGCTGTGAACCTTTCCTTTATATCTGTACCGAATTCGATCTCTATTAAGCTATTCTTTCTGGCTCGATCCTTGATTACAGACATTGCATTGGGACAAAGACAATTGGAATTACACCCTACAAGGAGCTGGTCCAAGCCTTCCTTTCGTGCTCGCTTTCGTTTGCTACTGACCCCGAGGTACTATACGGTGGATGACCAGGGGTCCCCCTCTGGAGATAAGGGCAGAGGGTGGGTCAGAGGAAGGTCACTTATGATATGCTAGAACTATACCACAATCACAGGAATGGATCGGTAGAAATGCTCCTAACGCCTCGCTGGGAACTCTTTATTTGGATATAGATATTACAAGTCTACGTACGAAATATTGAACACAAGGCCGGGCGTTCGCCCAAAGCACTTTCCTAATGAATAACCAACTGGAGCAGAGCGATTGACCATGTCATGGAGCTATTTCACTGGCTGCTCTTCTTAGCAAACTGACCGGGGAAGGAAAGACAAGGGCTGGAGGGGCATAGTCTACTGAGACTTCATTCCAACAGTTTCTATTTAAATAGTAAAGAAGTGGATTCCTGGACATGGTCAAAGAGGGCTTTCGGTTGAGACTATTGATCTGGTATGGCAAAGCCCTTTTCGAAAGGGCAGGTAGGGTCCCAGTGACTCGACTTGGAAGAAGAATTCTCCTAAGAAGAACCCCACTTCTGGACTTTCTGTGTCAAGCACAGGCATACGATTGATAGAAGGTTTCTCAGTAACTATTAGCCAAAAAATCCCAAAACCATCGATTGGAACAGGGGTTTTTGAGCCCATTGTGATGAACGTGAAAAACTTTCTAGCTATAGCCGTATGGGAGCTTCCTTCTATCACGAGTTTTCGCCCCGGGGATAGGAAGGGCTGTCAGCTCTTGTTTTCCTAGGTAGCGGATGTCCTTCTCGAGCATATCTTCTGATGCAAGCTCTTGGGCCCACTTGGGCTTTGAAAAGGAACTTATTAAACTAAGACATTTAAGTGGCATAGCGATCCCCGCTGAGGTGATGATTTTTACCTAATTCTCGATATTGCACTACAATACAAATACCTCTTTTTGAGGCGAAATCCCTTCCTCAAGGGGTTATCCCCAGAGGGGGACCCAGGCTGGGAAAGATTAAGTAGAAAGAGTATGGGTCGGGTAATTCGACTACTGATCTAGCAAGAAAAGCCCTCTTTTTTCACGCATGCTTTTAGGGCCCGAATTCCTATGATTTGAATGAAAGTCAAGGCATCCCTTCTCAGATCAATTGTATGGTCGATGTATGAAGAGAAAGACAAAAGACAAGGGGGGCAGGGTCAAATACCACACCAAACATTGAAGGTTGAGTTCTCGTGATGCCTGCTGCTTCAAGCTCGGAAAGCCCACTACTGATGATATCAATTTCCAGGTCTTCCTACTAAAAAATGGGGAAGGAGTCTTCTTTAGGGATGATAAGGCACATAGGTCTAATTGCGTAGTGTCTAATATTTCCTCTTATTCTCTTGCCTGATCGGATTAGCCGATCGATTGATGGTCCTAGGCTATCTGGTTGTATTATAGCTCGGGTAGGTAAGGTTCAAGTAGTAGTAACGAGTCAGTATACATATGTGATATTTCATTCGTGAGTGTGTTAACACGAGAAGGGAGGTGGGCGGGGCAAAGCTCGAGTACGTGGCGTTCGGCTGAGATCTTGCCTCAATAGGCTAAGGTCGGTCTTCTCCTTATATACTCAGGTATCTTGCCTTTGTCCGATCGCTTTCGTTCATCAGAGGTAGTGGACAAGGAGAGAACTCGGCATCGTGCAATTCCATCGATCTGGTCAATTCATTTCCGCGAGACGCTGCTCTACTCTTTTTCTTTGGCATTGCCATACGAGGGAGATCGCTCAGTGACATGTCAAAAGATATGGAATTTCCGACCAAGCAGTTCAGATTGAAATACGGGAATTGAGACCGAAAGATATCCATGTCAGTTAAAGATGTCTCTTTCTTGCGTGATAGGAACAGAGCTTCGGGCAAGCAGCTTAGCCAAGGCAGCAGCGTAGTAGTTCTTCCACGGCATGCTCAGAGAAAGACTTCCTCCATGGCATAGCTCAGTCATTCAATCATGGTAGGGTCAGTCAGACAGGATTCTTCTCCTAAGCGCAGGTGTAGCTCCCCATGGTGTTCATTCCAGTTCTCATCCATCCCGGTACGGTTTGGCGTGGTAAACAACTATTGAGTACGGGGCCCTCTTGGTTTCGTTCATAGGAGATGTGGCATAGATAGAAGGAGAGCATTCGGTAGGGCTCGGTCCAGCCTCATTTTCTTGGTACGCTCTGGTCACACTCTCTTTGTCTGCTCGGCTAGCTCATCAAGGGTTGGTGGGCGGGAGAAGCTGATTGTTCAATGCGACAGCTATACATACAAAAGATTGAATACAGGGTTCGGGCATCCATCTTCCTTTCTTTCGAAGAGGGGAATGCCTTGTCTTGTCGGCGTAGACGGAACATGCAACCAACAGATAAGGTATACGGCGTGACATTCAATGGATAGGTAACGAGCTGAGACTGACAACATTGATTTTCTGACATATACCAGGTTGGACCACTAAAACCAACTCACCGAGAAGGATGAATTCCAAGAGTCGACTTCGAAGATGCCCTTGCTGGACCATTCCTACCAACAGCCCTAGTTGGCTATTCTGATACTTAATACACGAATTCTTCTATTAATCATTCTTACCCCTTTTGGGATTTGTTTTCCTACTTGCTCGAACTCGAACTCAAGCATCTTCTCCGTTTCGGCTTAACAGCACCTCACTTCACCACTCATACTCTCGCACTTACTCTGAAACTTACCGCTGAGCGAGGGCAGAGTTGCCAGCTCTCCTTCTCCGGGGCTGCGATAGTGGTTATAGGGTGCTTGCTAGCTTTTCTCTTTCCGATATGAGAACTTGCTTGCTTGAATCCTATCCTTGCTTACTTGCTTACTTTTCTCACTAAACCGAGTCCGACTTGCTTGCTTGCTTAACTTCAACTCGCACTGCTACCAACTCATAGCTGCTACTAGCTACTCCTGCTACTGCTAACAACTCGCTAACTCGAACTCGAGAACTCTTTTCTTTATCACCGAAGAAAAAGAAAAGCACGGAACGAAAGAGAACTCGAAATCGCTAGCGGATACTAACTGCTCTATTTCCCAAGTCGAGATCGGAATAGCTCCTAGCTTGCCTACTGGTCTGTTCTGTTCCCAGCTGTCTCGATTGCGTCTTTCCCCAGTTGCTGCTCCTACTCCTACTCCTGCTACTGCTACTAACAGCTGCTTGCTAACTGCTAGCTACAGCTGCTTGCTACTAACAACTGCTTGCTACTAACGGATTGCCTATCTTCAATCTGAGGAAACTGACCAAGGAGAACTCCTCGAAGAAAAGAAGAAAGACAAGCAGAAGAGAAAAGAGACAATAAGACTTTCTTTCATATCTTTCATCCTCTGATTGAAGATTGAAAAGAAAGGAGTTCGAGTTGTTTTCCGATCTTGAACGAGTGAAGGGAGGAGTCGGATCTCCTCACTGAACGGATAAAAGCAAGTAGGCGAGTGAATTCCTGTCTTTAACCTAAATCTGTTAAGAAACTATGGCCTTGTATCGCCGAGGAGGGCATCCCTAGGCTGTCCGTTTGGTGCCATGCCCTCAAATGCGAAAGAAGGCTACTTTTCTTTAATCCAAACAAGGTATCAGGGGGCACATCCCCCCGAACCCCCTGGTGCCAGAGGGAAAGCATTCTTCGATTGACACTCTTTACGAATACTAATAACACCTAAAGAAAGGACAAGTCCTAACTCAGAAGAGAAGGAGAAAGAAAGAAGGTAACTATACCATACTTGTTTACGTGACTTACTTTATGATCTTAACTCCGAGGAACTGTCCGAAGGGGAACTACTAAAGAAAAGAGTGGAAGCGAAGGAAGGTTCACCCTCATCTCGTGAGCTTACTTTGATTGATCTTTATTCATTCTTATCCTATCTCCTATCTTTGAAATTATTATCTTAACCTTTTTTTGAGGAATCGTTAGTGTTTTCCCTCTGTCTACCCGAAATGACTTTTTGTTTTTGCCCGACTGACTGACCCGTTAGGCTCTATTAGCAATCTTCAAGTGCTTTTTGGGATTTTACACCGATCACTGAACTCGTAAAAGCTAGCTACTTGTCTTTCGAAAAACTTTCATACATGACGAACTTTCCCTTCCTGACTTTCGTATCTTACTATTTACTATTACCTGACGCCTTGCCTACTTGAGACTTATTCCCTTACTGACACTAGCATGAATTCAGTATAATTGATTCTACTTAAGCTATCAACTAGGAAATCGACAGAAGAGTCGGAGTCAAAGTGCTAGCATCTTTCAAGTCCAAAGAGATCTTACACCGCTCAAGATTACCGTCCCGCGGGTACCGTTTCGGTCCCATAGTAGCAGGCTCATTGGCTCTGTCGGCTTATCAATCGAATTGAAACTTGAAAGATGCTAGCACAACCATCTTTTACGTTATTTCGACGATCAGAGAATCCTCCAGCACTTATTCTGCCTCTTACACCTATTCTTATTCTATCACCTATACGGCGTACTTTCTCTTACACTACTCAACTCTAGCTACTATAGATTTGATAACCGAATCCAACTACTTATTCATTCCTGACTTTGTCCTATCTTTCTAACCTGACTTGTCTTACCTGACTGACTTTCTTTCTATGGCCTGGTTGTATTAATAAAATATCGAGTTCGGATATGGCTTTGAGGCTATAGGGATGCCTTCCAATCGATTTTCGGGCGGGTTTGTTAAGACAGATTTGGATTTCGAGCTACAATTAACAGCTATCCGTTCAGTTCCGTTCGATTACTTACCTACTTGCTTGCTTGCCTATAACTCGATTTTCTTTATTACAGAAAAGAGGGGAAAGTGCTTGCTTCATTGTTCGATTCATACTTTTGTTAGCGTGATTTAATCACAAACTACTTATGAATTGCTGACTTGCTTACCGCTCTTATCCGTTCGTAAGGAGACTGAAAACCTGTATCTCGGGAAAGGAAAACAAAAACTTCAGAGTCTAAGACAAGAAAATACAAACGTAGGTTGGAGCCTCCCTCCTCTCCTTTGCAGTACCTGAGAGCTCCTACAATCATACCCCCTCTTACCTCCTCTCCAAATTGCTTCCCCTAGAAAGCCCGGATAGAGATAAGATCCCCCCTGGCTGAATGCCTTTGCTTAACAATGATGTAGCTGGGGTTTCAATCCCCAGGTTGACTTTCTGCTCTTAAGGCCTTTGCCTTCCATGTAACCAAAAAAAACAAGAGTGGCCACCTATCTGTGGCCGACTTCAAGTCAAATGAGAAGCAAGTCGTTGCACCCTTTAACAAATCGAGAGGTTTGGTTTGGTTAAAAGTTCCATCCATGGGAATCCGGCGTAATACCTTCATCAGCCACTCGTGGATTGGAGCCAAAAGCCTCTGATTGAGAAAGTTGCCAATGGCAAATATCCTGCGTTTGCCACCTCCCTCAATCGTGCAACTTAATTGACCGCACCTCTCTAGGATACCCATCTCCGAACAATGTGGGAGGAATGGCCCGGTGGTCCTTTCGAACTCATCGAGATCCAGACCTGTGAACACCTTGTTCATCCGATCGAACGCAAATCTGGTTCGTTTGATCCAGAGTGCGCCTGACGACCACTGCTCACCCTTAGCATGAATCTTCATGAGAAGGGAGGTGTAGCAAGCAAGCTCCCGGGAAAAATGAGGAAAACAAGACCGAAAGTTCCTAGGAGACATCCTTATTTTATTAAACCTTGCCGTCAGCTTCCTAAATTCAGAAATAGATGGCACGGTTTTCCACGTTGGCACCCAACTAATCCCTTGGTGAAGGGGAATCGTTGAGATCCGGGGTACGTATCGGTTCCATAGTTTCCGCATGTTGTCCCCAATATTGGAAACTAGGACTTCTACCTCATCCATGTTGGCAACAGGGTCACTAATTGGCTTGAATGTATCCTTAGTTACCTTCTTCCCTAATATTACAATTCTGTTAAGGGTACTAAGGTACAACTGTACCAACAGATGAGCCCTCTCATCCCTGCGAGAAAGAATTCGTCTATGAAAAGCAGGTATGATACGGGGATACCCAGACCGGGTGAGGGATACGGGTACTGGTAACAGTCCTGGCCTATAGGGAGTCAATCCCCCATAGGCTTGTTGTAGGGAAGCCGAACACTGCTTAAGATAAAGCGCAGTGAACAGCAAGCCCTCCCCTTTCGGTATCCAGACCACGCACTTCGCGCGCAAACAGGTAGGCGGCGATGCAATGCTCCTTAGTAAGACAGCCGAACACCCTGATTGTCAACTTACGAAAGTACGACAGCATGATGCGAGAGTCTTCTAAGACCCTCTGCCACCTGATAGGTTTAATGTCCACTAAGCCCCATGAAACTCTGGACCACTAGTTCTTCTCTTGCCATTTCTCTCATCAGATCTGGTCAAGCATTGCGGGCATGTGCCAATTGCAGCAAGCCCCCCCAAACTGGAATCAACTCCAAATTTTGGCTATACAAAATCTGCAGGGTCAAGCTTCCCCCACCTGGGGGGTGATCCAACTCCTCTTGCCTTCGGTGAAGGAGTTTACTCTTTCCGTATTCGAAAAGGGAATCCACTACTTTTACTTCTACTTAATGGAACTAAATAAAAGAGCTAAAGAGACAGCTAAAGGGTTGCATTTCCTACCTTCAGACTTCGGATTACAACTCCTATCCTCTTGCACCTTTTACTCTCATTACCGTCCAAAGAAAAAGAACAAGGGAACCGAGTCAATAAGTGACTACCCGTTAGGCTCAGGGCCGCTAACTCGATATGAAAGGGGCTTCCCCTCCCTTTAGGCGCTCAAAGGCTTTTGGCTTGAGGATTCAGATTACTGGGAGAGCTTCTACTTTCTTTAGCCCGCAGGGCAGCTGCATTCTCTACATTCAGGGGCATCCCTTACTCTATTCCCTCCTAAAGTCAGGAATAGCGGGACGGAAAAATAGCCAATAAAAAAAGGGTAATCCAACATAAAGCAATTAACCCAAGGGTAAGAAGCTTTACACATGCTTAACACACTCATTTTCTTATTATAAACCCTTTCTCGAACCTTCATAACAATAACAAAAAAGAAAAAGGAACCTACCAATGCATATGCTTAACACAAGAACCCGAATACACTTCGGGACCCTCCTTGCGCCTACCAATAGTGGAATCGGGGGCGCTTTCTCGATTCATTAGTATGGAATCAATAGGCCCATTCAATTATTATTCCGGGGGAGGCCGCCCATTGATAGAGAATGGGTTCAGGGGAATGCATGCCTTCCCTCTCCGACCGAAACGAACGCTTATCGATCCGCCTGATCTATCCTGCGGTGCCTGCCGTACCCATCTGAATCGCTTTTCCACCCGGGAGCCTCTACCCCTTCACGGGTTCGGTTGGGCGTTCATTCACCGAATGATTCATTCCCGACCGAGCAACTATGGATAGACGGGCCCGCGCCTCCCCCTATTTGGTAAAGGCACCACCAATGCGGGATACTCCATCTCCCGAGCCTTATTTGTATGGAAGATGAGTCGAAATCGAATTCCTAGTAGAGCAGCGCTATCCATTTTGTATTAATGAATCAATAGAGGCCGAGGGGAAGGATCAAGCAGTTGGAGGGAAGAGACTGGACAGGGAAGAATGGAATTGCTCGCCCCGCTTATTCTCGATCCAAGGCCCCTTTTCCATGTGGTAATTCCAGCAAGCCAATCGTTTCATGTGATGTACGCCCCCGATCCCTCTCGATTCTCGATTCGAGGCGAGTGTGGCGGTAAAAGCGCTCTCCCGACCTGGGGGTTACATAGGGTAGGGTGGTGCCTGTCCGAGCGTGCATGCAGGGCGCATTAACCCCTCATTATTGTTCGAGGCCCTATCACTATTACTACTTAAGCCTAACCGCTCTCTCCGTTCTGATGAGGGGCCCATCAAACCCATTATTGGCGCTAGACGCATAGGATATATACATCGATTCCTAGTTCAGGTCGCTCCAAGTAATAATAATAAGGGGCGAGCTTGAATGAATGATTCGGTAGCGAACTAACAGCAGCATCTCGGAAGCAATGCGGTTATGGGCAAGGATCGTGAAGGTGCTTAACCAGCTTGAAATAAAGTATTCTATCTCGCTCGAATGAATAGGGATCAATAGCCTTGCCGGGGCGGGGGACTGCCCTTCTGATAGAAGGATGGGGAGACCGGGCTACTATCCACTACTTCTTGCCGGGTCGGGAAGGGAGAACCGGTGAGTAACTTCCCTCGATAGAAGATGTAGTAACTGTGGCCAGTCCAGCTGGGCTCGTTGTGCCAGTTTCTTTCTTATCTGTCAGATGGGAAGAACTAGCGCGTTTGGGTTCAAAACGGGCCTAACAAAAAAAGACAAAGAGGCGTGTGATCTCTTATCTGACTACTAGAAGACCCAACCACGCCCTTTGCTTTAAGCTTAAGACTTTGCAGCGGCATAGCGAGCTTCGGTCCCAGCCCGCTTGCTGTCTCCTGGAATGGCCTAACTGACATCCCCGAATGGTATGATGGGCATTGTCTTTCCTCTTTTGATCGAGGTCCGCGGGCCCTACAATATCAACTAAATAAGCGGTTGTGAGCGAGTGTAGGACCTCCTATTCTTGCCCGGGGGTGACAACTCCAGCCCTAACCGTGGTGGGTTATAGAAGCCCCCACTCTGACTTTCCTTCCAAGCCTACCCACCGCCCTTTTTACCAGAACCGAACATGGTTTGGAACCCTGCGCTCCCCGCAATCAGTCAGCCGGCAGCGGTGGCTGTTATGGTACCCCTTTGGGGGGCTGACGGTACTCCTTTGGGTGGATGTCAGGGAGAAGCTCTTAAATATTCCAAATTAATGCACGGCTCTTCCCCGTCACAAAGACTCCCCGCTGTCTTGTTGTCCCTCGTACGCGTATCACACATGGGGACATTGGATGCCGGCAAACATGCCTTAAAACACCCGGAAATGGTCATACGTTCTATCTACCTAGGGGCCTTTCTCATTCAGTGGTAAACCTTACCAAGACTAGTTGCCTCAACGAATTGATATGCTTTTGCTTTTTGTGACACCGGCGAATGCTGAATACGGAGGAATACAATGAAATCAGAACAAAGCAGGTAGACCAAGCGAGCTTACAGAAATAGGGGAATTCTAACTCAGAATAAGCTCTTTTGACCAATTAGCACGTTTGGTAGCCAGAAAGAAGATATCATAGAAAGCATTCACTTTTCTACGATCACTGATCAAAAGCACATTCATTCTGTAAGGGATTTCTCCTCAAAGTAGTGTAACCTAGCTCAATTCGCCTCATTGATTCCTTCTACAAGCCTGAAATCTCGACTCCTCCTTTCTTTCTGAGCCCAGCCACATTTCCATTTGGTTATGCTATACGCTAGTACTTGTTTCGGGGGCAGGCCATAGACCTACTAAGTCGCTAGCTAAATATATCTAATTTGCTCAAGTGTGAAAGCGGAAGGTCCTGCACATAAAAAATATTCCACTGCAGAGACCTTTTAAAGCCTTTGATTACGTGGTCAAGACCCGGTACTACGGGTATGGTATGGAGATGTGGCAGAAAATACCCAGAAATGGGTGTAGAATCAACTCGCAGAAATGCCTGGTCAAAGAGAAGGGCTTGCTAGAACTCTGAAGAAAGGCTTAAAGCAGAGCTTTCTCACTGACTCAGGAAAGGCTCAATCATCAGAAATGGTTCGAGGAGAGCTTCAATCGAAAAAAAGCCTACTTATTCTACTCGAAAACCCTATTAGGCAGTAGTGGCAAGCACAGCAGAAAGGAGCTTTCCTAGATGTCAGGCGGGGAATCCTCATTGTATACTACCTAGCCGACTCTCTTAGTGTATCACCGGAGTCTTTCTAATGTCTCCTAATGCAGCTACGAAGGGCAATGCTTTGTGGAAACCGGGCACTGAAAGAGATATTTCAATGGATACTTAAAAAGCACTAACTAAGGAGGAAGCGCCCCAAGCATGGTCTGAAATCATACCATTAGGCTTCCTTCCAGTGGTTGCTCCGGTTCCTTCCTCCTGCAATGAGGCAGATCGCTGAAGAAGCTATTTCCTAACCAGAAAACGAGAAAGGGAACCTAATGTTCCACCCATTGACTGGGAAAAGTAGTGATAAAACCCCA
Source organism: Telopea speciosissima (assembly GCF_018873765.1). Lineage (NCBI taxonomy): Eukaryota > Viridiplantae > Streptophyta > Magnoliopsida > Proteales > Proteaceae > Telopea > Telopea speciosissima. The sequence goes on along the minus strand of NW_025317348.1, from coordinate 1,095,487 downwards.
TTTCTTTAGCAAAGAATGAACAACATTGAGCTAGCACGTCAGACTTGCCTGTCTACTTGAGGGAGGGCTCTATACGAGCGCCTGTCTTCTTTGAACAGCAATCGCGTAATCATTCTCGCCTGTTATTGTCGGGTTTGGCTAGGTAACATAATGGAAATGTATCGGACTGCAAATCCTGGAATGACGGTTCGACCCCTTCCTTGTCCTCGCTTGGCTTGCTCTTTGTCCTCGCTTTTGGCTTGCTTTTATTAGCGCTACAAAGACTAAAACTAGTTACAGAACTCACTAAAGAACCAACTAAACTAAAGAGCTAAAAGGAATCACTACTTGAACTACTACTTAAAGGAACTTTAAAGGAACTAAAGACAGCTAAAGGGTTGCATTTCCTACCTTCAGATTACACCTCCTACCCTCTTTCTTACACCTCTTACTCTCATTTCCTCATTACCGTATCCACCAAAGAACAAGGGAAAGGAATCTAGAAAACATCCAATAAAATGGAAAGCATTAAATCTAACATTTACACGGTCCCTGCTATCCCCCCATTAGAGCATCATGAAACTTCAATTTCTATTACTGAAGAATGGCCATATAACAAGGATAACTCCTTATATGTCTGGTTACTCACTCCTAGTTACTCCTAGTCTATCTCCTAATCTATCTAAGGCTAAGGATTAAGCAACCCACTCTAAAGATTAAGCCTGGAATACAATCATGAAGTTGAAAGTACCCTAGAGGCATACCATCAGAAAAGCTTCCTCGACTCATTGGATATATCAAGAAAACAGCAGTAGCAACCTTTCGAACAGAGTCAATAAGAAATTACCCGTTAGCTCCTGGGCCGCTAATTCGATATGAAAGGAAAGCGGCTCTCCCTTCCTTATCCTAATCCTAACTCCCACTTGCTTTCCTTTAGGTGCTCTAAGGCTTTTGGCTTTAAGATTGGATTGTTTTTTTAAGGTTCTGTTCTCTACTTCAACCGCTTCCTTTTTGGGCTTTGCTCTAACCGAAGCTATTGCATTGTTTGCCCCAATGCCTTTTTGATCTCATTCGTATTCTATTCAGAGGTACTCTTCTCGGTGGAAGAAATTCCATCAGGAAAAGAAGGCCATGGTCGAAGCATTAACTGAAAGTGCACCCTCTTGTCCGATATCAGACACTCCTACCATCTCTTGCGCGCCGCTTGCTCCAACATTGGAAGCCTCCCTCAAAAGACTACTGTCCAAGATTGTGCTCGATTGCCGAAGCCCCTCACTAAGTTCCGGCAGAGAAGCTAACCAAATAGCGGAACCTACGCACAAGCACGGGTAGATATATTGAACAATCTCTTAGAGAGAGGAAAGACCCCTTGAGGCCGTTTCCTTCCGGATTCCCTCCTTGGATAATATGCCCCACCCCCCTTTCCGGAGCCACAGGTAACCGTGAAGGGCCTTTTCCGTGTGAAGAGCTAGGGGCATCGTAGATGCTATTTATGCCGAGAAGTGCCTTCACCAATTTTACGGCTTAAAATCCTTTCCCCCGCGTGAGCGGGTTTCCCATCAATCTCTGCTCCAAGTCAAGTATTTCCTCGAAGCGACTCTTAAACATAGGCATACCACAGCTTCTGTCCAGATACAAAACCGGCGGTTTCCGGGGGTTTTTATAACAACTAGGCAAGGTCCACGGTTCAACGGGTTTCCCCCCTTGTCGACTATGATTTTCCTTAATTGCACACACCACCTTCTTTGAAAATGAGATCATCTAGTATAGAATAAAATGATTCCTCTGCAGGTGTTTGTAGTACTTCCGCCTTGAAGATTCTTTTATAAGCGAAAGGAGGGGCTAAAAACACCTGACTAAAACAACTCTTAGAAGGCTTCCCCCTGCGCCATCTGAGCAAATAAGATGCGGAACGCTTTTCGTTCCAAAAAAGTGAGATATGCTCTGGCCTAATGATCCAAGGTTTCTTTTTCGTTCTCCTCAACAAGGGCCCTCTAGGCCCGACACGCTGCTGGCTGGAGCTGGCGGTAGGCGCCCGGGGCCGGATAGGGGAGGCCCCGCACCGCTGCCGGGGAGTGCCGGCAGCGCCCCGGCCCTGGAGGGCCGCTTCCCTCTCCTCTCCTGATCTCTATCATCACTTACGCAATTCCTGAAATGCCCTACCTCCTTCAACTCTCTGAAAGCGTGAGAAGGCGAAGAGCATGGGTAGCTATGAGTTCATCGCTTCTACAGTAGCCTCCCCTGTTGCTAGCTGTTGTAGCCTCCCTCCCCTCCATTCCCTGCGTCATGTAGTGAGGGGTTCGCTTTTCTAGTTCCCCAAGCTTTCCATCTGAAGTGCCTATATCCCCGTCTACTCAACCTAAACTAGGGTTGACAATGTAGAATGAGGACAGTCCTAACCAGGCCACAACGGAGAAGATTCTTTTTTAGATAGTTCACTTGTTCTCTAGGATCGGAACGCAAGAAGCTTTGCTGGGACATCCCTCTTTGCTGCTCCACGTTCGTCGCCAACGATTCTCTTCTCAAAGTCATAGAGCTAGTCTATCAATGCAATGAAAGAACCCTTCCTATTTCTTCCCCACCAGCTCTTCGATATGCGCCAGTTGATTCGTCTCCAATAACTACACAGTTGATCCGTTTCATTCGCTTCTGTCTCACCCGCTTTAGGAGAAGGAATATAAACCCAATAAATGAAGTCAAGATGGTGATTGATGCGGGTAACTAAGCCTACCTACCCACTCTTTATAGCCTCGTAGTGTTTGCCCCTGATTCTTGGATTCGCCCCTTTTATAGCACTAAACAACTCATATAGTTAGTTAATTTTATAATAATCGTTTATAGCTAATGATTAGAGTCAATCTGATTTGCCCTGGAGGTTTATAGCAAAAACCTTTCCGTTATTAGTGGAGTTCCACCCGTTATATAAATTATAACGGAATTGCTCCAGCCTCCTGCATACCGATAGTTGTAGCCGGATTGGCGAAGAATAGTTTTTTATGGTTGTTTCTAAATGCTTTCTTTAGAGCTTGTCCACCTCGAGTAATGATTGATCCGCCCTATCAATATCGTTGCTTTTCCAGCTTCTTATCCCGGGCATAGTGAGGCCCTAACGAATACACTTTGACGGATCCACCTTTACTCCTAATGCTTATCGATCTAGTAAAGCCAATCCACAACCCAATGCAAGAGTGATAGTATAGTGTGCCCGGTCGTACTATGTTCCCAGTGAGCTATAAATAGAGATGGATTTGAGAGATGGTTTCACTGAATTACCGATAGCGAAAGCTTAGCACTCGAATTAGCTCTCGTATACTTGATTCATTCGTTAGAAAGGGACTCGTACTGCTAGAATAATAGGCCTTGCATATCTATCCCGCCCAGCTCACTGTCCGAATAAAGCGAAGATCTTTCTATCCGCCATCAAGTATAAATTACCAAACCTCCCAATAAGTGGCTCACAACCTTCGCTATAAAGAATGATTCGAGCTCAACCAGGCTAGCTATAAAGAATGATTAGCTATAATGAGTAATTAGCTATAAAGTCTTTGCCCCAATGCGTCAGTTAGAAATGGGGTTGGGGAGAATAAGTTTACAGCTTATACATCATTCTGACTCCGATATTGATTTAATGACTGACCCGTTGGTTTTTTGATGAAGTGGAAAAGCTTATTCCGTCGATCATGCAGTTGTCCACTCAAACCTCCATACATTAGTCCTAGACCGATCGTTCTATCTCCCTTCACCTCCGACTGATTTACCTATGATCCTATAAATCGTCCTTCCGAGGCGGGGCCAATAACAAGACTGCTGCAGATTGGCAAGTGTCTCGCCAACCCCTTTCTTTGTGTCCTGCTATCCGATACCGATAAGCATGTGCTTCCCGTGCGGATCCCGCCCACCGACTGGAATACAAAGCTTGTCCGGAGGCGCATGAAAATGAACGATATTTGAGTCATTGCCCCGACTCAACCCTCTCCCTTGAAGTCCGGCGTACTCTTCCTCATATCATAACCCTAATGCACCAAAGGGCTATTGTGCGAGATAACACCAGCTGTAGCAACTGGAGGACGGGATAACATATCTGCTATCTCGTTTTGAGCACCTTTACCACACCTCATAATCAGATGGAACTGCTGCATCCCATCCAACGGACGTTTCGTGATTGCTGTAGTTTGGAAGGCCAGTTGGCCGATGAGAATTATGCACAATCGTTTCCTTGCCCACCAAGTCATCTCTTCCCCACGCACCGCACCAATGCATAGAGCTCTTTCTCATAAGTGGGATGATTGAGAACTGCACCACTGAATTTCTCATCACAGAAGACCGGCCTCTTCCGCAGCAAGCGAGACCGCGCCCATGGCGCAATCACTCCCATCTGTCTCAATCCCGGGTTGTCCCCCCACCGACAATGTGTCCTAAGTACACCAACGACTGGTTCGCACTTCTGAAGCAGCAGCCTCCCAATCGACGTGATTGGGGGTCGACGGGATAAACGTAAGTTGGGGTGGCTGATCAACCACACTTTCATCCAAACTCTCTACTACAGGTCTCGGTGATGGACAATACCCACGACTCCAATGGAACGGATAGGGACTCGCATACACACCCCCACACACTAATTGACATAGCGAATTCTTCCCCCTCCGATTTGGGGAATAGTGAATGACTCTTCTCCCCCCATTGATGAAGGGCCCATCCCCACTGCAGAATTTTCAGAGTCTTGATCCTGAGAAGACGATTGTTTGGGGCCTAGATTGATTCCCCCATAGGCCTTTAGTAGCTGCTGTATATCATGAGGTACAAAAATCCCTGAAGACTGATCTTTTGATTCTGGCGCTTCTTTTTTAACTGCGATACGTCGTAGCAGGTCGAGGGTGAGGGTGAACAACACTGATCAACTGTGCGACCGGTTTTGCTACAGTGACTGCAAACAGGTCGATTCAGACCTCCTTTCTGACCTCTTCCACGCTGGGCAGTGTGGTTTGTAAAACGCCCTTTGTTTACTTGCGAAACAGTCTTCGTAGCAAGTGCTGACATTTCCATTGGCTTATTAGAAGTCTCCATAGCAGCTTGCCCGGATTCTTTATTTAATAGTAATTAATAAATAACACACTTGCTGCCTGAAAGCCACCTTATCGCACTTTCAGAAACGCGCTCTATGGTCTAAAAAGAGGCCTAGAACGCTAGATGATGGTACCTCTGCCGCTTTGTTTGGCCTTTAGCTTTACTTTACGGCGCGCTTCACTCGTAGCGAAAGCCGTACTGCAAAAACCCTTAAAGGCGCTTGGTCACAAAAGCATTCTGAATTGAGTTATCATAGATAAGCTTCTAAAAACTTAACTAGTGAAGGAAGCAAAATCCACTTCTTTTTGTCGATAAGGTCGAAAAAGACTGATTATCCTTTGAACGGTACCAAATCGTAAATTCCGGCAAATCAATCGTATCAACGCCTTTTGTTTGCTTGGTGACCAGAAAACACAACAATGCAGTAACTATACAATGTTAATTTTATTAAAATAAATGAACCTGCTTACAAGTAACAGACTGTGTATCATACAATCTCTGACTGACGAGCTTAAAAATGATCGTAATCGCACGCCTGAAACTGCGAGACTGGCATTTCCTTCTGCTCTGCTCGCTAGCTTCCATTGCACCTTCGCTTAGCCTTTCCTTCTGTCTATTCCCCAGAAGGGGCCCGGGGTCGGTAGAATCCAGAAACGTGGTATCAGCGGTTCGCTACACCGGTCGATGTGGTGGTTGATTCAGTCTTCTTTTTAGTCATCGATATGAGATACATTCCCAGATCAGGTCGGATGAACCGTACTCTTAGAAGTTTACTGAACCTCTTTCTAGTACCCGGCACAGACCTGTCACACACATTCTTAATGACTTACACCGGAGAAGATCGCCCGGGAGGGACAAAATGAAGTCTGAGCTGTAATTATGAAAGAAAGGGATTGACTTGGTTGATGAAGGGCCCGTGTAACCATACCGAATTCGTCCCTAAAGCTCACTTCCTTCTTGGGGACCACGACTCTGACGATGTGTATAACGCATTTGACGCCCCCGAATGTATGGAATGGTTAACGGGCAACCGTAGAGAAGAGAGAGAAGCCCTTATTCAATGCTTCATTCATAGGAGACCACGCAAGCAGGTGTAGCCTTCGTAGCAACCGAACCATACAACTTTGTTGACTATGTCATTAGTTGAGGAAAGTCAGTCACCCACCAAGTGAATCGAAAATTTCGATGCTTGGTTCAAAGATCAAAACCTTGACAAGGGGATAGAGCCTTAACCATATAACAAAGAAAGAGACCCTCTGTCTCCGACTGTATCAAACTTTTCCAATCACGGGTAAGCCCTCACCCAGAGTCTTAGCGTGACGATGTCGATTAAACTGTGAACTCCCACGTCACCTGTAGGCAAGGTGAGGTAGCGCTAGCCATGTCCGGACCAGATCGTCAGCTTTAAACATCCGACCGTACTTATGGAATTTATGTAGTTGTTCTTTCCGGCCGGGTCTAAAGACGACCGCAGGAGGGTCCATTTGACAACGCCAACGTCGTAACTACTCGACGCTCTGCATACCACGAGACGTACGCAGGCCTTGACCCAACAATCTCGATGCTGTCTTCGTCTAAGCATTCATCAAGCCCCCGATCGTACTTACTCAACAGCTTTCCAATCTAGCTCACAGGTTTCCAACAATATTCACCGGACCATCCCTAATTGATAAGGCGTAACGAGGAACCCTTCCGGGAACCCCAGCCCAAAATCTCAAAGGGCCGTGGTAGTATGCCCTCAGGACTATAGGCCACCAAGATGTGGCGGTACCAATGCCGATTAAACTTCGAATTCAAAGGAAGAGGAAGACACACAATAACGGCGATAACCCGCACCTTTCAGACGTAATGAAGTCTGCAAACTTTGTTTGATCCCTTAACTTTGTTGTACCAGCATCCATGACAGAGCGTGAGTCGCAGCTCTAATAATATTTTAATGAGAGATCGGAGCCACACGGAATTTCTTTGAAAATTCCAAGACTCCGATATCCGAGACCAGCGATTTCGGCATCGAAAGGCTCTGACCCCCAGATCTGCGCGCGACACTTTCTATAGCATAGAGCTACCTTCTGATCCCCGATGACGATATCGTCACCGAGGAGACGACGAAAAAAGGACGCCCAGGCGCTGTAAGCGACCTCCGCAACACACCACACAAGAAAATGGTGGCAGATGATATAGTGCGAACAAAGGCCAAGACGAGAGGTACCCCCGGGCTGTCCACAATTAAAGACATGGTACCCTTTCTTGAGTCACTCGGAGCTTGAAACATCTTTCTACCAAGCCTACTGAAGACCCCAGCTGAAGAGACTCCCTTACCGAACAAGCCCTTAACCACCTCCTGAAACGTCAACGGAAACCTCTCGGTTGCCAAAGAGAGGTCAAAGGAAGGAGTCAAGATGGTTGAGCCGTGACAGGCGACCAAGAGGAGCGCTTTGATTAAATGTCCCAAAAGTGGAGAAATTCGCCGCCTAGCCTACATACACACCAGTCATGAGCCGGCTCTTTAGAAGAGCTTGCAACAAAGCGTTCGTTCGTCGGTATAGCGAAGATACTTTTCCTGCTCCCTTTCGCTTGAAACCTAACCGTCCCAAGGGGAAGTGATCAGCTACCACTTCCTCCTTATTTATGTTCATCCTGCGCATTCGGTTCGTCCGGTCCGGAGTCAGAGCAAGATACCGAAGTCTCGCCGTCTGGTTGTTTATCGGTTCCAATCTATTTGCCTTTCTTTCTCTTTAACAAAGGACTCAGTCTCACCCTTTATGTCCCTTGGGGCGTGCCTCAACAAAAGCAGTAGTGATGACGGTTATTCTATCGATAGAGAAAAAGGAGGGGTATGGGCACTAGAAGGATGCAATAGGCTTGATACCCGGATAAATTAAGTTCTATAATTTGTTTGTGAATTCCTATCCTTCCCTCAATCTGAATTCGGAACTAGCCTAGCCTAAAAAAAAATCTTCGAGCTAGAGCCGTCAGACTTATCAGTGAAGTTTTTCTGCGGGAATAGGAAAGAGCGAGAGCTCGCTAGACCCGCCTCCCTAAGCTACTGGTTTTAAGAATTCCTTCCCAGATCCAACCTTCTCTGAGTCAACCCCTCGCCTATCGATTATCGGAGAGTCGTCTACTAAGTCAATCGAAACTTAAATCCTAAACTAAAGGACATTGATACGCCTCAAACATCGAAAGAAAGCATTTGAAGGAAGATTTACCGAGTGGGGACCTTTCGCCCCCCCTTTCTTTACGTACTATTTTGCTTTTTTATTCTTCTTCTGATTTTTCTTTCAGCCTGACCTTGTTCTTCGCGATATACTCTGACTTTCCTTTTCCATAGATAGGATAAAAGGGTGCTTTCTTTGCTTTAAGCTTAATACTTGGAATTCATTCCCGGATTGGAAGGGACATTGAAAGATTCCTACTCTACCGACCTTGGAAAATAATTTGCCCTATCTTATCCTTATCGTCTACCGTTATATACGCAATTGGGTAGGGTGGTAGTTCAGTCACGTAATCTATCCCTCATGCTGAACCATCCAGCAGATGTAAGGAGACACCACTTGGAGGCAACCAAGCACGCTTCGCCGCATCGTTTGGAAGGGATTTTAATTTCGTGCGTGAAGGTGGTTAATCCGACGAGTCAATTCTCAATGCGATGCTTCTATCCGTTTGACGATCCTACTTCTGATGTCACCCCTACCTCTCCCTCCCAGTTGAATATCCCAACTATTCTCTCTCCAATTCCGGGATGGATCATGAAAGATTTTGTTTGTATTGAGATGCCGATAAGGAATAAATAGCCAGTTATAGAAGCGGGTGGCAGGGAAAGCACTCCTGTGATAGCAAAGTAAAGAGATTAGTTAGAGCTAGGAGCAGGCCATCTATTCCTGCTTGACTTTCTTAAAGATGCCTTAGATCTCTTCCTCGTTCGAGGTGGGAGTAGGAGTCAACATACTTGATGTTAAATTCTAAAAAAGATGCTAGGAAGGCGATGCACTAGTCGAGCAAGGGCATCTGATCTCAAGACGGGGGGCATGGCAGTGACTATAGCTGGAAACTTCTTCCTCCTCTTAGAGGTGGGTGGGCCAAAACTCATTGAAATGAGACTCCGATCTGCCCGAACTTAGTCCAGTCCTATTAGAGATGGACAAGCAACTTTTATAGATGGGAAGGAAGAACCACTGATAGCATTTGCAGCTTCTTTCCGATCGAAAGGGGTTGGACGGTACGGTTCTTCTGTTCTTACAGCCGTGGCAAGAGAGGTTGATTATCCAATAGCAGGTGCTATTGGGGTAGGGGACCCACTCTTTCTTCGAAATGGTATGGGGACAGCGGAGACTACTAGAGATGGGAGGTCGACCCAATTTCACTCATTCGCTGAAAAGGTTATCCGCTTTCTCCCGGCTGGATGCAGAAAGAACTCTCATCGAGGGAAGGTCAGTTTTCGTAGCGCTTCCTTCTATCCCCGACGGTGGAAGTCTTCGACCGGCTCAATAGAGGCTAGATCAGACTAAGGAGAGGGGGAAAAGGGTCACGATGCCCAAGTAGGCATGAATCTGACTGTTCCTGGCTGGCCTATCTTGTCTTTCTTTCGCAGAATTCGCCAATCAATCAATGTCCGCTAACGCAGCAAGAGGGACGTTTCGAGTTGGGCCTGACCCTAGGAGAAGAACTTCTGAGAGACGTTAACTTTCACACTATCGGCATACCCGCTTCCAGAGCGTATTTGACATCTTTCTTGCGTTAGACATCCACCTTTACATATGACTTTTTGCCCGTTCCCATCATTGATATAAGCTTCTTTAGTCTGAAAGGCTCTTCTCTTATCCTTCTCCATACATAGGAGAAACAACAAGGTAGCATTAGCTTACTCAGTTTCATCTGCTAAACTCTTATATTATAAAGTCTATACCCATAGTCCTTTCCTGGTGCCTTGCTCATCCTCTTGTTCGATAATCCCTTGCCGGTTCTCTTCCTTCCCCACCTTTAGCCCTCCCTCTCCGCCAGTACTTTCCTCTCCGGGGAACCAATCTGATCCGTCTCCAAATATATCTCCTGGTGGTGACGGGCGATGAACCGGGAACGAAGTCCAATCCATCTTCTGAACCAACGAGTTAATCGGTACATAATGTAATCGATTCATCGGCGAAGAAAAGCCCAACTCCTCGATCAAAGCTATCCCCCCTGCTGGTCCCGTTCCCAATGGGAGCTAATCAGCTGACGAAAACTCATATCTATCTCTCTCGCCCCTATCTCTAAAGGGTCCTGGCGCCTCGATTTCTGCAAGCTCACCTATTCCTTCCTCCGTTGTTCCCATCAATGGGTCAATCCCATGCCCCCCAACTGCGACTAGTGGTGGCTATCGAACCGAAGAAAGCGAGTCAAGAACGATCTCATCCCTTGCTCAGTCAGTAGTCGGTCCAAAGGAATCGAGTAGTTCGATTGACGTAGCCGGTTATAGACACGGAAGGTAGCTTTAGCTACCCCACCTGCCCCAACTGCACGCGCTTGGCTCATCGCATCTCTAAACCGGGTGGAAAGCCTAGGAGCCGGGAATCAGACTGAATCCGAGACAAGAGATAGATTGATGGCCTCGGATAGATTAGCTCGGATTGAGCTGTCCCTATCCCTATCAGTCGAGTGCTAATGCCCTCAGCCGGTACGGAGCCAACCCAGCTCCCGTCCCCGCGAGTGAGTTTTTCTGGTCATAAAGAGACGGAAACTAGGGAATAAGTTAACATTTCATGACTTTATGATTGTTTCGGAGGCGAGAAAGAGAACAGATAAACGAACTGAAAGGGATTGGGGTAGATAGGTGGCATCGGCCTATCCAACTACTTCTCGACCGGCCCAGCTGCTAGTCGCCGTGGCGAGGCTCGGCCAGTTGCTTCAATGATTTTGGACAACCCTTACAACTACCGGGGATCTACTTATCGAACGGGTATTACGGCTAAAAAAGGCTTGGATTACCTTAACCATTGGCGGGGGATCATTTAATCGGTTACGATGCGAATGCAACTAATGTGACGTGCCTTAAAAAGCACTTTCAATGAAAGTTTCCGGCCCCATGGTCCGATATTATATAAATAAAGAGGATCATCAACGATTCCCTATCCGTTGAAGAGGGATTGGCTGTCTTGTTCAGTTTTGTTTTAGTAGCTCCTCTCCTTCTTGGTCGAGCCAATTAAATCTCCTCACCCTTTACTAAACTAAGAGGGGGAATAATTATAAAGAAAGGGCCGAACCGAGGTCTCTAAACGCCTCGTTACGTATACTCCACTCGCTTCCTTTTAGCTCTTCTTCTTTATAATAAGAACCGATCCGAGCATCACATCAGGCTTTCGGCCTGTATGGAACTAGCTTCGATGAACGAATTTTTTACGCTATGTACTTAGCTTAGAGGAAGGACTAAACCGCACCAAGGGGACCAATCAATCCCCAACCTGTCTGAACCTTTCAGTTGATGTGCTTTCCCCTGCGATTCCACTAGCCCCGTTATTCCACTAGTGCAGGAAGCTGGTCCCGATGCAAGAAGGTCGACCATAGTCCGAGGGTGGGCTCAACTGGTATAAAAAGGATCGGAAGAAGAGACCTACTAGCTTTAAAAAGGGCCTTTTGTCATCTCTACTTTTTCGTCGATCGCTTTATGGAATTCTGTTTCCAATATTCGGGAAGTGTGCCCATGGGTACGGGTGAGAGAATAGTCTTGGTTCTCTCTTTTCATCGAGATTGTTCTTTTCGTGATCACTCTTCAACCTTCCCAAAAAGGAAAGAGGTCCTCTGCTTCATCCTATAGATTGGGGAATTGAAAAACCTTCCTTCCTTTCACATGGAGGAAGAAGGGATCCTCCCTCAACAACTTGACCTGACCTACCAACTGACCTTGAAAAAGAATGAGAATTTCCCTCCGACCGTGGAAAAGCAAATCATGCCTTTGCCGTTCTTTAGTAGTTTCACTATCCATAATGAAATCGAATGCAATCAACAAGCGGTGTGCGCGTCACCCAACCCAACTAGAGCGCTTTAGCGGGAATAAAGGAAAGCAAACTGAGCTGCTTGAGTGCGCTAGGCTAGTGCGCTGAGCCTTCTCATTCTGCTGTGCCCGGGGTGGTGCCCAAAGCAAGCGCGCGTCACGGTGAATTCGCATATATTATGTAATGGTTCTTCCCCTGAACAAAGCGAAGCGACACTCCTATCGGAGCCTTGCGCGCGTCAATGGATCTTACGTCGAACAGGTTACCGACCCGCAAAGCTCCGCAGAGCTGTCGTATGCGGGCACTACTGGGCCCACGGCTTCTCGATGCCAATCTCGCACTTGACACGCAATACACACCTGATTAGAAAGATCACTAGGGAATTGAACCGCTAGTACCGGGGGTAGATTCCTTCTGATCTGATTCCCGAACACCACACTCTCGAAGAACAAATGCACAATACTATATATGAAATGATCTAGTTGATTCAAGCAAGACAGGAATGAGAGTCTCATCAGCTCATGTTGGAGAATCAGTGAAAATAGCAGATTTAGGCTCAAAACAAGGGATGTTAGACATGAAATCAATGGTTTCGGGAAGCCTGTTCCTAGCGCACCGAACAAGCCGTACCGTACCATACTGAGCAAAGGTAGAAAGAGAAAAGGAATGTGAACTCTCTCTTAGGGGGTCTTCCTGTACTGAATGACTGATCGACCCAATAGACTATTATTGCACTACTTGTTTGTGGTCTTCCTTACTCACTGACTTGACTGACTAACTGATTCGGGGAACGAAGCCCCTAGGTAGACGGTTCGCTTGCTTCAGTCATGTCATCAGGGTAAACAAACCTGCTGAAGTCAATCAATGCAGGCATTCGCTTAGCACTACTCTTGCTATAGGTTAGGTTAGGACTTCTATCACACTGTTATAGCTATAGGTAGGCGACAAAGAAGGTCTTTCTCAAGCGTTGTACGTTCAGTTCAATCCATGGTTGGAATGACTGATCAATGGTACTCTGATTCCACTACCGGCTGACTGGACTGATCCAGGTAGCTCAGATCTAGGTTATACAGTTCGGTGTGAGATGGTTCGGTTGGTGTAGTGTGTTAGGGATAGCTGAACAGAGAAAGAGCAGCTTCTCACTGTGCCCGGTTCCCAAAGCATTGAAAGAAGACAAGGAGTGGACCTACCTAGAGGAGACTTCCTTCTACTATCAACTCATACTATCAGATAAGGGTCTACTACAGCTGAGACTGAAAACATGAATTCAAAACAGACACGAGTGGGACCACCTTAGCTAATTGTGATACCCCTGACTAATTCCCTTAGGGCATGACTCAGGAACAGAACAATTCTCTCTTTCTTCCTTTTTTTTGTGCTCTTGCTCGGATAGCTCTCACTATTGGTTGGTTACTGACTGGTTTAGATCATTCTGTTCACTCTTCCTTCTCGGATCAAGGGCCTTCCCCTTACTACACCCACCGTCCTTGGCTATTAGTTACTGAGCTCTTGCTATAGCTGACGGGCTAGGGCCTCTTTCTAGCTCTTGCTCGCGCATTTGGGCTCTACTTCATTCTTTTTCAAAGAACTCCTCCCCTGGCTACTACTCGAATTCATTCCTCTCGGTAAGTGAAGCTCCCTCCACCCGCCGCCCTTCGGTCAACTCAAAGAACAGGCCATTAAGGACATTGTTGAACGCTAACTGAGTGCTTCTAGGTTAAAGGGAAGCACTATACTCACTCCACGGGAACTAGCCTAACGGTTTGCTTCAGATTTAGCATTCCCCTCCCCCTTCCTGGATTTCGCGTTATTGTCTGCTATGCTAGCCTATGATGAAGGCCGGATCGGTATGGAAGCCTGGGCCATAAAGTGTGTTTGTGCGCAGGAGAAAAGGAGGTCAAGGCCATCCCGATAGGTTACCAGAAATCCTCAGCCTTCCGTGACAAGGCGTAATGGCAGTCCACTTCCCCCGGGTTGCGGAATGAAGTCCCAATGGAAGCAGGTAGAGGGCTCTACAAGCGCCTTCTGCCGATCACGGCCCTTGCCTTAAGTGTTGTGCCTATGGACGGTTGGGATTCTGCCGTAGATCGAGTTCTGGATGGGGCGCAGGTCTGATCCTCGAACTCCCAGTCTATCTCAATTCCGTAACAGCTTCTGTAGATCTAGCCGGTTACGGTAAATAACCAAAGAACGAACCAAGTCCCTACTGCTAACCAGTCTTCTTTCCCGACTCCTTCTCCCTAGACCGACCCACCCACCTGCATTCTTTTTCATCGTTCATCGAATTTTGAGCATGAAATTGCCCACGGACTAGACCCGGGCTCGATGCGCCCAGGCTTCGGCTTTTGTCAATGCCTGTCCATTTCCTTTTGTGGGCTGGGTTGTCAGGAAGTGAGCCCGAAAGGGGCGTCCAGACGCGGGTCGAGTATGAATGCTTCCTTTATCCAAACAAGCTTTACTATTCCTTTTCCACCGACCTTGGCTATTTGAGCTGCGGGTTCGGAGTGAGCCGGTTCAATAAGTCTTTCCCGTCTGATCTCAGGATCAAATCTTCAGCATTGAGATGCTTAACGCAGCCGTTCCAGTTTATTGCACTGCAATCAAAGGCGCTTTGGCCGCGGTGCACGCTCTACTCCCACTGCCAAAATTCGCGAAAGAAAGCAAATGTTTATGAAACGTTTGACGCGCTCTACCAATGCTGCGTTTGGGCGCAATCAGCGGGCGAGGCATCTCAGCCTTAGCGCGCTCCTGCACGGAGCCTTGCGCGGAATGGAATGCCCAGAAGGGACACAGAGAAAGTTACCAGGTTATATCACACGGCGAAGCCTGACCCCCAGACTGGAGCAGTTTCAGCTTGTCTTTTGGCCCCTTCTTTCTCATGGACGTTGTAATTGCTTTTCTGTTGGATTGATTGGGAGAGTGGTTCGCATATGATCTCTTCGTTTACGGCTCTTTCTTCCTTCTCTGATTGCTATTTGTTTTCCATCTGGTGGAAGGTTGATTTGGTTTGGTAATCAGATCTCTCTGCTCCCCTTTTCCAATTTGAGTATGCCACTTTGTTTGAGAGTGACGGGTTGAGACCAATTTAGCTAGCGTATATAGAGGATCTAGCCTGTGACAAAGACGAGCAGGTTACCCTTAACTGGTTGTCAGTTCCTCCGCATTTGGATGAAAGTATATATTTTCGATCTGACAGTGATACAGATATAAATATATGGGATCAAACCTTCTCCCCATCTCAAGGAGGGCCTACACTTCTCTTTCCTAGTCGATCTTGCTCTTTGAAGTGGTTGTCAAATGTGAGGCGGAGAGCGAGAGCGATTCTATTTTTCAGTTTCTTCTTTCCAACTTCGAGAGTGACATGGATCCGACCAACCAAGGAACGTAGTTCTGTAGGCGTATTCTATTCCGCCTCTTGCCTTTTGTCTTAACAGAGCCTCGCTAACAAGCACTGCCTATTAGTATAAAAAAGTCGGATCGGGCTAGTTGACTAATTTTGCAGCGCATACACCTGAGCAGTTGATTAGGGAATCAGGAACCTAGCCTAAAGTGAGCTTCGCTACCTGCGTCAGTCAACTCAGATAAGCAAGTAAAGAGGGATTTTTCACTACTAGCAGACCATGCGCTTAAACAAGACTGCTTTTTCAGAGCAGAGAAGCTTAAGCTTAAAGGATCTAATAAAGCAGGGAGAACTAAGCTAAGAAATAAAGCATTGAAAGACGTTCACCGAGTCCTTCTATCAAGGGAAGAACTCGGCTTACTCACCAGGAATGCACCCTAAGGGAAAGTTCCTGAGTCAGTCAATTCAAATCAATGACAGTACAATCAAATAAAACAAGAGCACTATACG